>NW_023270426.1:70392987-70603406 GCF_011800145.1 Mirounga leonina
TATTTATTTATTTATTTATTTATTTATTTATTTATTTATTTATTTATTTACTAGTGCAGTGATCATTTCTCCCATGAGAGTAGGGACCTCTTTTGCCTTCTTCACTTCCATAGGCCTTAAACCATGCCTGGCATATACTTGTTGAACGAAGGAAGGGCTCTGTCCCCTCCTCCGAATACTGCAGCATATTGTATGTCATATTTTCCTTACATGTTTTTCCTCCTCTTCTAAGTTATTAGCTTCTTGAGGGTGGGGAATGATTCGTTCTTATCCCTCACAATGCCTAGGAGAGGCCTAGGCTCCAATAAGTCTTCACTGAATGCATATATAAAAATAAATGGTGCAGAGACAGGGCATTTCTTTTCTCTTTCAGAACAACTGGACACAGCATTAAGCCAGAGAGATCAAAACTAATTGCTGGAACGAGAAGCACATGCCATTTAACATTCATTGCATCTGTACCAAGGACCGCCTTGGAAAAGTGTGTAATCAACTAACAGCACATCATATTCAGATTGACCTCTGTGTTCATCACGAAGCTATTCTCTTCAGGCAATTGGTTGCCTTTGTGGCCTGTGGGATGAAAAGCTTCCTAAAATAGAGACTAGGGATGAAGTCTAATTCTGATGGGAGGGATCAGAGCTAGAGGGCACCTTCTTTGTGAGCATCAGGCATCTGGGTTATTCTTTTGGCAAAGTAGTTTGTTTTTCATTATTGATAAAAATGGAGATATTAATCCACAAATCATCTTGGGGATCTAGGGAACATAAAGGAGGTAAGGTGTGGTGTTAGTAGAGAGCGACAGATTTGGGGCAGAAATGGGACCAGTAAGTCAAAACGGCGTACATAAAAAAAACAGAAGAGCGATCTGTTCTGGTTCTCCTGGGCAGGGAGAACGTGAGGCCTACTGACCGGCTCATCTGGGTTGAGGTGAGGCTTCTTAAGTTCTGTGATAAAAGTGGGGAGCAGCAAAATAATCTCAGGCAATGGAGACCAGGGTGAATAAACATAGGCCTGGGAATTTGGAGGCCAGAGTGAGGATATGCAATGTTCTGAAACTCATTTGCACAGCTCCCTCTTCCCTTTACCCCCCGAAGAAGACCGGCTTCTCACCCTTAGATGCTGAGCCCTTGGCTTCCCTGAGGGTACTTCACACTGCCCTCAGGGAGAGTGAGGAAGGCTCCCCTCCTCCCTCAGCTGGGCAGAACTGTGGGATGGGGAGCCTCTACAAGGAAAGGATGGGGTTTCGTTCCTGGGGAAAGTTAGGGATTCAAAGAGGGTTTCTTGGAGGGGAGGGGCAGTGTGTGACACATAGGAAAACACAACTATGCAAACTGTGAGACATCTGGGAACCATGCTGTAGCTCCTGAGACCCATCTGCCGGGCTCAGACACCTCCTTAGGAGGCTAAGATTGGCTGGGGGTGCCGATGGAGAAAGGTGTAATGACCTGGGGCGGTGGGGCCAGAGTTGGGGAGGGGATTTTAGGGAAATCCTTCCTGCAAGGTCCCAGAAGCCTTGGTGGAGGCCAAGGCTTATTTTAGTCTTCTCCCCGGGGAAGGAAATGCCTATGGTATGACAGGGCATCATGGCTGGTCTCCCATGGGATGTCCCCCTTCCCCCCTGTCCTCAGTCCCCCAGCTGGCATTCCACACAGCTCTGGGCTGCAGGGCAAGGACTGTGGGCAGAGGCCACAGTCTGAAATCTTGCCTGTGGGAATGTCTCACTGTAATAGCAGGTGGGGCCCTGGCCTGCAGGTGGCACGAACGAGCGGAGGAAGGTGCTCTGAGAGGTCTGACAAATGCTACTGGGGTAAAGAGGCGATTCCTTTCCTTCTCTTTTCTGCTACAGAGAAAATCATTCTTCTTTCTTCTCATAAGAAGGAAATTCTGCAGAGCCTGGAATTAGACCACAAGCACATTTTTCCCCTCAAGGTCATTCACTTCTGTGGCAGCTGCTGTCTTGGGCCTTGCTTTTCCTTTCTGTTCGGCAGTACAAAACCAAAGAGGTCGCTTTGGACTTGTTCAGCCCGGGCTCTGGGTTGTTGTTGTTTGTTGTTGTTTTTCCCATTGGCTAGATGTTTCCAGTTGGTGAGTAAATTATTTATTTGTCAAATCAGTTACCTAGTAAAGCAGCACTTGCTTCCTAGGACTGATGACTCTAGTGTGCTAAATGGTACTCAGGGGTTCCGGCTCCTGCCAAAACGAAGACTGGCTTAGGAGCTAAGGGACTTTGGCAAGTCCTCGCAGTCCTCCCTCCAAAATACATCTCCAGCGTGTCTCCTTCTCGCAGGTCTATGGCGCCATTAATCTTGGGCAGACCCGCCTCCTCGGGATTGCTGTAATAGCACCTCAGCTGGCCTCCCAGTTCGACCCTTGGTCCCCTTCCAGCCATTCTCCACTCAGAAGCCAGGGGCTTTGTGTTCATTTTCTATTGCTGCTGTAGGGAACTGGCACACATGGAGCAGCTTAGCACAGGATAAATTAATTTTCTTAGAGTTCTGGAAGTCAGAAGTCCACAGTCATTTTCACTGGGCTAAAGTCGGGGTGTTGGCAGGGCTACATTCATTCTAGAGGCTCTAGAGGGGAATCTTTTTCTTGCCTTTTCCAGCGTTAGAAGCTGCTTGCGTTCCTAGGCTCGTGGCCCTGCATCACTGCAACCTCCGCTTCCTTTGTCATGCGTCCTTTTCTGAGTCTGACTTTCCCACCTCCTTTTTATGGGGATCCTTGTGATGACATTGGGCCCACTCGGATAATCCAGGATCATCTCCCCATCTCAAGACTCTTATTTTTTTTAAAGATTTTATTTATTTGAGAGAGAGAGTGAGCAAGAGAGAGAAGGAGCAGGGGGAAGGTCAGAGGGTGAGGGAGAAGCAGGTTCCCCACTAAGCAAGGAGCCCAATGCGGGACTCGATCCCAGGACCCTGGGATCGTGACCTGAGCCAAAGGCAGACACTTAACCAACTGAGCAGCCCAGGTGCCGTGCCAAGACCCTTGACTTAATCAAACCACAGTGTCCTTTCTGGCACATAAGGTAATATATTCACAGGTTCCAGGAATGCAGATGTGGAATCTTTGGGTAGGCGGCACAGTGTGGGGAATGGGACACATTATTCTGCCTACCTGGGCATCATGTCACTCACCTTGTTAAGATCTGTGACTTCCCATTGCGTGTAAAATAAATCCACACTCTAATATCTGGCTTATAAGACCCTGCCCACACCTCCAGGCACTTCTCAACCAGCCTTTCCCTGACTCCCTGCTCCTGTCACACTGGCTTGTGCCTGCTCCTCTTTAAACCCCAGACCCTCTCCTTTTGCAGATCTTAGTGGTAGTTACTCTCTGGCTGGATTGTTCTTGTCCCAGCTCCTCACACGGCTGTTTGCTCTCTTACTTTGGGTCTTTGGCCAAATGTCACATTCTCTGAGAGATGGCAAGTATATAGCAGAAGTGTTTCCAGTTATGGAATCCATTGTTTATTGTAAGGAAGAATATAACATTAATTATGTGGCTAGGACCTTTTATTGCTTAATCCTCAAATGCCCTATTTGTCAAGCATTCTGGGTCTGCCTTGACAGAAGAAGAAACGCAGGCTTAAGTAACTTAGTAATTTACAAGGCTAGTGAGTAGTAGAGTGGAATCTGAATACAGCCTGTCTGACAGCAAACCCAGTACCATTATTATTGTACATACCTGTATATTATAGATAGCATCACCAAAGGAAAAAGCTTGGATTGCGGACTTAAACTTAAATTCTGACAATGCCAGTTAGTAATCGTGTGACCATGAGTGAGTGCCTTAGTCTTGGCGAAATTCAATTTCCACATCTCATATCTTTGTTAGGAAAAGTAAATGAAATAAGATATACCAAGTATGTAGCACAATGCCTGGTAGTAAATACTTAAAAAATAGTAGGTCTAAAATATTATTAACAGAAACCTGCTACTCAAGAAGAGAGACATTTTTTGCTTTTTTGCTTCCCTCTAATTTAAAAGTAACTTTAGTGAAAAAAACAAATAATCCAATTTAAAAATGAGCAAAAGACATGAACATTTTTTCCACAGAAGACATCCAGATGGCCAACAGACACATGAAAAGATGCTCAACATCACTCATCATCAGAGAAATGCAAATCAAAACTACAATGAGATGTCACCTCACACCTGTCAGAATGGCTAAAATCTACAACACAAGAAACAACAAGCATTGGCAAAGATGTGGAAAAACAGGAACCCTCCTGCACTGTGGGTGGGAGTGCAGACTGGTGCAGCCACTGTGGAAAACAGTATGGAGGTTCCTCAAAAATTAAAAGTAGAGCTACCATATGATGCAGTAATTCTGCTACTAGGTGTTTACCCAAAGAATATGAAAACACTATGTTTATTGGAGCACTATTTAAATAGCCAAATTATGGAAGCAACCCTAGTGTCAATCCATAGATGAATGGATAAGGAAGAGGTGGTATATATTTATACAATGGAATATTAAGCAGCCATAAAAAAGGATGAGATCATGCCATTTGCAACAACATGGATGGATCTAGAAGGTACAGTGCTAAGTGAAATAAGTCAGTCAGAGAAAGATATATGATTTCATTCATATGTGGAATTAAAAAAAACAAATGAACAAAGAAAAAAGAAACAAATAAATAGACTTTTAACTGTAGAGAACAAACTGATTTACCAGAGGGGCAGGAGGGTGGGGACATGGGTGAAATAGGTGTAGGGGATTAAGAGTTCACTTACCATGATGAGCCCTGCGTAATGAATGTATAGAACTGTTGAATCACTATATTGTACACCTAAAACTAATACACCACTCTATGTTAATTATACTGGAATTAAAATTTAAAAAATAAAATAAAAGAAGCTTGAGAAAACATGAAAGAAATGTCCCTGGTTAATAGTCTCCCATATTTTTATCATTACTTCCTGTCACAAGTATTCTCAAGCTGAAACTCACTGAAACAGGTTCCCCCATCAGTAATGGATACTTTGTAACTCACTCGCAATCTGCAGGGAAGAGTCAAAACTTATCAGTGTTGAAATGATGTTCTTTTGGGACACTGGAAGCTGAAGAATGAGAAATATTCCAAGTGGGTGAGGGAAAATGTCCTGAGACCCAGCAGCTCTTGTTTCCACATGAGATTGTCTCCCTAGTCTGTGGCCATACCACCCTGAACGCGCCCGATCTCGTCTGATCTCGGAAGCTAAGCAGGGTCGGGCCTGGTTAGTACTTGGATGGGAGATTGTCTCCCTAGTGAATATTTCCAGAAAGCTACATTTTTCCTATCCCACCAGGAGGGTAAATAAAACACTTATCTTAAGCTCCCCTGCTAACAATTTCTTTTCCACCTAATGCTTAATGCTGCCATGTTAAAAGACAAATCTGTAAAAAATGTTAATACAAATATGTCATATCCTTCCTTAAAATCTCCAACGAGTCCCCATAACTTTGAGAATAAAGCCCAAACACCATTCATGGTTTGGTAAGGCTCTCTACCATCTCATTCTGATCTACTTTTTTTTTTTTTAAAGATTTTATTTATTTATTTGAGAGAGAGAGAGAGAATGAGAGAGAGCACATGAGAGGGGGGAGGGTCAGAGGGAGAAGCAGACTCCCCGCTGAGCAGGGAGCCCGATGCGGGACTCGATCCCGGGACTCCAGGATCATGACCTGAGCCGAAGGCAGTCGCTCAACCAACTGAGCCACCCAGGCGCCCCTCTGATCTACTTTTCAGAGCTCTATTTCTTGGCACTATTTCCCATTCCATCACTACCGCCTCAGCACACCCTCTGCTTTATAAAGAAGGTGCTGTTAGTTGCTCTTCATTCTCACACTGGGAATTAACTGCAAGAATGTAGACATGTTCATGTTCGCAAGTGCACCACGAATCCCACATCCTTTACAGATGAGAAGAGAGTTCCTAATGTGGTCTAAGATCTCACTAGCCCAAGATTTGGACTGACCAAACCTATGGGTAGTAAATACATTTAAAGGCAGCAAAGATGGTATAGAGAATGCCAACAAAAGCACAGAGCTTCACAACTTGCATTTAAAGTGTCAATGTATTGATTGATTACCAAATAGCTAGCTGTCCTCGTGGAAAGTTCAGTCATTCGGTCATTTTTCTTTCTTTTTTTTTTTTTTTAAGATTTTGTTTATTTATTTGACAGAGAGAGAGACACAGCGAGAGAGGGAACACAAGCAGGGGGAGTGGGAGAGGGAGAAGCAGGCTTCCCGCAGAGCAGGGAGCCCGATGTGGGGCTTGATCCCAGGACCTTGGGATCATGACCTGAGCCAAAGGCAGACGCTTAACGACTGAGCCACCCAGGCGCCACCATTCGGTCATTTTTCAACAAGAGTCAGCAATTATATCTCAGCTTTCTTGTGTAGAAGATGTCATAAGAGATATGCCTAAGTCCCAGATATTCATGCCTGTTTTCTTTCATTTCAATTCAACTAACTTTTGTTGAATACCTATGATGTGTAGGCACTTTCTTAAAGACACAGACACATTGAAGTATGGAGGTGGAATAAATTAATTATAATCTGGAGATACTGACAGGGTCTCATGAAGAGAGAAGAGAGCCAAGCAGAAGGAATGATAGGAGGAATGGCATAGGAATTGGACCGAAAGAGTATTCTGGGGTAGCAGCAAGTGGAAGGTCTCTGGATGGAGCAGAGTAAGCAAGAATGCTATGGGGGGTAAGTCTGGATGTTGTATTCGTATTATGGAGACTCTAAATGCCAGGCTGATGAGTTTGACTTTGTTCGATGTATAGTAAGGAATTACTGAGACTTGGAACAGAGAAGTGACATGATCTCCCATTACTTAAAGTATAGAGAAGAGTTGGTTGCATGTTTCAGATGCAGCAAGTTATTTACTGTAGGTCTTTCTCAAAGAATATATTTCCTAATTTCTTTCTGAGCAAGTGTTATAAGCTCAAAAGAGTGTGTTCTTGAACAAATACAAGAAAAAAGGACTGTGTTGTCTGAAAGTCTACATTTTGCTCTCTTATGTTCCACTGAATTTACAAGACTGTCAACAGAAAATTTGTGCCTGGTTAAGATTGGTAATATTTAGATGGAAAACTTATAAGAACTTGAATGGAAGAAAAACTGTTTAAAAAAGTGTGACTGGGCTGTAGCCAAAAAAAGTCCATTGTAGTAAATTCATCAATCAAGTTCAAAATAAGAGCTTACAATTAAATTTAGGAAAGTCCTCTTTCATGGAAATGCAGGAGCACTCTGACCTTTGAGGCCAGTCTGAGTTCTAGCTCAGTCACTTAGCCACTGAGTGAGCCTGGGGAATATGCTCTCCTTTCTAAGCCTCAGTTTTCTCAGTTGTAAATGTGAGTAATAATGTTAACTACATAAGTGGATCATTGAAATTAAAAGTTTGGTATGAGCTTACCAGAGTTTTATTTGTTCGTAAGAAACTCTTAGTAAATATTTGCCATTTTTTACTGTAGTACTTTCCTCCCAGTTTTAATAAAACTGGACAATGAAAAAATAATAATCTTCTGTATTTCACTTCCCTATTCTGCTAATACAGTTTTTTTTTAAGTTTTATAAGGAACAGAACAGTTGGTTCTCATTATTTATGAATGTGCATACTTGCTAAAATTTATTTGTAACCCCCAAATTAATACTCACAGCACTTTCATGGTCACTCACGAACATGCGTAAAGTTGCAAAGAATTGAGTTGTCTGGTATTCCCAGCTAAGGCTGAACAAAGCAATGTTCTGTCTTCTTGTTTCAGCTCTTATTTCGTAAACAAGTCCTTTTTCTGGTCTAATTGGGCCATATATTTTGTATTTTTTTAGTTTTGTCTTTGTTTCTTTCTGTTTTGGTGATTTTGCTCTTGTGGAATTGTTGGCCAGAGTTCCTAAGCACAAGAAGGCTATGATGTGCCTCAGTGGAGAGCTTGTTAGAGCTTGTCGTCTGTGTCAGATCAGCTTCATTCAGGCTTAAGTTATGGTGCTGTAGGCTGCAAATTTGATTTTAAAGAATTAACAACAATTAAATAAAGTGTATTTAAACAGAAACATACATATATACTGATGGGTTGATGAAAGTGTTGTGACCAGAGGCGTGTGGGAACCTAACTAACCCTGTTTCCCCTAGGAGGAATGGTTCAGTACTCACTAATTCAATGTTTGCGGTCATGTCATAGAATATAACTCCTGAGAATAATGAGAATCAACTGTATTTTTCAAATTTGTCCTTAAAACAGTGACTATAATAAGTGGTATGTTAGTTGTTTAATCAATAAACACAATAAGAATATGCAATTATAAAAACATTGTTTAAAATTTCTGACGACTTGTTATTTCTTCGCATTTTATATGGCACAATTATACTTATTTCGTTTGCTTATGCTTTTATAGCTCTTTGTTATAGTCTCCAAATTTTATACTATCAATTTCATGAAAAATCAATTAAAACAATATATAAAAGGCTAGTGTTTTCATTATTTTATTCCTTGGATGTTTGTTTCAGGCTATTTTTGTCTTAGTAACCTTCAATTAAATTTTTGTTTGTATTTAACTTCAATTGGTTGAGCTTTTTCAGTAATGGTCCCAAAATCCTGATAATGGTGGTATTAATAGAAACCAAATACATCTTTTAATAGTGAGAATGTCATTCTTAGTGAACCAGCAGGAAAGGCTGTGTCTAGGTTCTTCTTGTGAAACCTGAGAACAGAAGCCCAAGGGCTATGTGCTCATAGATCAGCAGGAAAGTCTAGCTCCAATACCTTGTAATATAGATTTTCTTTCATCTCAGGCAGTTTAATACTGTAGAAAAGATCTGTAGAGAAAGATTTTTTCACAATTTGTTTTTGTTTCAACAGTGTTCCTTAAAAGAAATTCTTTATTTTAATTTATATATAGTTATTTTCTAGGCTTTATGTTCTTTTACTTGTAATTTGTTCTTGAAAAAACTGAAGAATTTGTGGACACTATTCTCTATATAATAGCCCACTGTGTTCATAAAGACAATTGAAAATGTTAACTAATAATCTTTGCCGCCTAAACTATTGGCCTTTGGCAGTCAATTAAAAAAATTTGAAAAGGACATTATCCAAGTTGATTAAGACCTTGGTATCCATGGTATGTACACCTCAGGGACTGAGATGCAAGAAGAAAATAATAGAATTTCTATTTTTAGAACTTTATCTACAAATGTAATTATAAATTAAGCTGTATTGATATTTTATACATAGCGTGTCCCTGCTATATATTGTCATGTAGCCTGTATTCCAGGCAGTTAGAGTTAGCAACCTATACCCCAGTTTCCACCTCCCAAGGACAGAGTGTGAGGTCCATATTCGGAGGCACTGATGGCGTGCCCATGGCTGTGTGTTCACCTTCAGCACATTGCAATGTCAAATTAGTATATGGGTAGGGGAATTAAGAAGTTAGATTACCTGTATTTTAAAAAAATCTTATAATACTTTCTAATGATATGAGGCAGTGATTTTGAAAATTTTGCACAACACAGAGGTTTGCTGGCTATGTTACAGGAAGATAACATGTCAAATTTAATATTCATCGTACATAGTTTTTTTTTTTTTTTTACTAAATAAACAACCAAACCAAAAACCCCTCACTTGCAGCTTTCTGACCTTTTGTGATGACAAGTAGTTATCAGTAGTGTGTTACCTAGCAGATATTTGAAAAAATAAGCAGACTTGATTTGCCCCTGCAAGGTAAAGGTCACATTTTAATAATGGATGAGAAAGGAACTGCTTTTGAAAGAAACTCATGTTATGAAGAAAGTATTTTGGGAATATTTCTCGCAGTAATGATTTAGTTGCCATAAAGAGTGGGTTTCACCTATAAAAACTCATATCTCTACATTTAAGGGACTTGGATTTAAAAATCTTCCAAATAAGATGTTCTGAATCCATTTGTTAAAAATAGTAAAATGCAACACTGCCCAGATCGTTTGCATGGATGAGTGATTGACATCAGGGAAGACGGAAATTTACTAGCCAAATTTAAATGAAAAACTTTTGCATGATCAGTGAATGGGATTGAAAATGAGTACCATGATTTAGGAAGTACAGCCCATAAGGCACTTCTTCCGTTTGGATCTCTAGCTTTGTAAAGTGTGTATTTAAGTTATGACAGCCAGTAAAACTATGTATGAAAATAAACTGAATTCTGGGCTAGGCCTTTGAATCCCTGTCTCACAAAGAGCTAAACCAAGATTTTTTTTTTTTTTTAACTAATATACGTTAAATGAGTTGGTCTCAACAGTATTTTTAAGATGAGAGAGAACATAATGGCTCTTTAGAATCTTTAATAAATAAAAAGTTTTAATGTTTATTTTTCATCTTTTAAATTTATATTTTTGTGTAAGTTTAATAATATCAGAGAACATATGAATGTAATTTATAAATAAAGTCCCATATACTGGGGATGTGTGCCTAAATTTTTCTGAAAGGTTTATGCAATAAACAAGTTTAGGAATCACTAGTCTGGACTACCCATTCTAAGAGTAGAAAATGAAAATGAGTTCAGGACCTTGAATATACTTTTCAATTTTCTTTCCCTCTTATTTCAGATTTTTATTTAAATTCTAGTTAATTAACATACAGTGCAATATTGGTTTCGGGAATAGAATTCAATGACTCATCGCTTACATACAGCACCCAGTGCTCATCATCACAAGTGCCCTCCTTAATACCCATCACCCATCTAGCCCATCCCCCACCCACCTGCCTCCATCAACCTTTAGTTCTCTCTCCCTTTTTTTTTTTAAGATTTATTTATTTATTTATCTGAGAGAGAGAAAGAGAGCACAGAGAGAGGAAGAGAAAGAATCTCAAGCAGACTCCCCTGCTGAGTGGGGAGCCCGATAGAGGGCTCGATCCCACGACCCTGAGATCAGGACCTGTGCCGGAATCAAGAGTCAGATGCTCAACAGACTACGCCACCTAGGCACCTCTGTTCTCTATCTTTAAGAGTCACTTATGGTCTGTTTCCCTTTCTTTCTCTGTCTCTTTTCCCCCTCCCATATGTTCATCTGTTTGTTTCTTAAATTCCACATGTGAGTGAAATCACATGGTATTTGTCTTTCTCTATCTGATTTATTTTGCTTAGCACAATATATTCTAGCTCTATCCACATTGTTGCAAATGGCAAAATTTCATTCTTTTTGAGGCCTGAGTAATATTCCATTATATGTATCTCCCACATCTTCTTTATCCATTCATTGGTCAATGGGCCTTTGGCCTCTCTCCGTAGTTTGGCTATTGTTAATAATGCTGCTATAAGCATTGGGGTGCATGTACCCTTTCGAATCTGTATTTTTGTATCCTTTGGGTAAATACCTAGTAGTGCAATTGCTAGATGAGAGGGTAGTTCTATGTTTAACTTTTTGAGGAACCTCCATACTGTTCTCCAGAGGTGGAAATTTTCTTTTAAAATATTCATTCCCAAAGAGGAGGTTTTAAGAAAAAAATATCATTCTGTATTTCAAAAAGAAAAGGCAATTTAACACCAGAAAGTTAGGAAGGATGTGTTTGCAAAAGGAAGGATAGACCCTTAAACTGAAGATAATTTACTTATGAACAACTGAATACATTGTCCTTTAAACAATTTTTTTTTTCCTGTGGCCTCTTTGAATATCACCATGGAGCAGTACTGGCCTGTACATCCTAATTCTCACAATCTTCTTTTTTCCAAATGTCATATCCTTGTACTTTCTTAGGGTTTTCTTTGTTCTTTTTTGGTAATTCATTTCTTAATGCCACATGGATTTCGACCTTTCCTGTGACAGTCATCCTCCTCCTTCATGTCTTCTTAGACACAGGGCTCAGGTAAGGCACCCCAGTGCTATCCTTAGTGAATCAGTGGCTTCACCAGTAGCCAGAGAGTGAACATTTTTGCATCTTCCATTTTAGTTTGCTTTCTGGATACTTATGGCCCGTTCTAACACCTTCACATTTTTGGTCTCACACAAATACACATTTGACTCCTCTTCCCTCAGTATATATTTGTCCCCATTCACCAATCACTTGTAATTATAAAAGCCATCAGAATTCTAAGCCTACCTTTTGTGATACCAGAAATCCCTGCACCTATGGCTCCAATCTTTTTTTTTTATTTTTATTTATTTATTTGAGAGAGGGAATGAGAGAGAGAGAGAGCATGAGAGGGGGGAGGGTCAGAGGGAGAAGCAGACTCCCTGCCGAGCAGGGAGCCCGATGCGGGACTCGATCCGGGGACTCCAGGATCATGACCTGAGCCGAAGGCAGTTGCTTAACCAACTGAGCCACCCAGGCGTCCCTCCTATGGCTCCAATCTTAATGATCAAACTTCACTTGATTATTATTGAAATGTCAAGTCACAGACTTTTCAGAAACAACCCCTGAAACCTCATTATTTACTTGCAATAATGGGAGAGAATATTGATGAAAATTCTGTGTACAATTTCCGGGGTTAATTATTTTTTCATTAGTCCTTTGATGTGTATGTTAAAAGAAGTAAAGACCTAACAAAACAAACCACATTGAAATCTCCACAAAGTTCTACAGTATGCGTATTATTTTCTCTCCATCACCAGTGCCATCTCTTATAGAAAATGAGGTAAATTGGAAACAAAATCTGTTACATTATTCTAGTCTCATCACAATGTCAACAAAGAAAATACTGTGCTTTCATTTTCCATGTGGGGCCTAAGCCTGTGCCCTTTGAAAAGTTATGCAACAGAGGTTATCAATTTATGCACATGTGCCAAGATTCTCAACACACACGATCATTGAGTAGGAGCAGGCAGGTCACTCCTAGATGGAATTCATGTTTGGTGCACATCTTGTCCCCTAAAAATACCTTCTTTCCATTGTTCAGGCAATAATTTCCTTCCTGCCTTCTCTCCCCACATCACTGGATAGTCCACAGTCCTGTCAAGGTGCCTCCTGCAGCATTAATTTCCCAGCAGGACCCTCCTCTCTCACCTGCTGCTCCCATGTATCAGGAAGTGAATTAATCGAGGCTGGCATTCACCTTTAGAAGTTGTTGGCTTCCAGTATGCAGCAACGGCAAACTGACTGGATCCAGGAACAGCGGAGTATTGATTTAGCATAGAGAGAATTCTCCAGGAGAAACAAAGGACAAAATGGAGATTGAGATTACGCTTGGTTATAGAAGCATTGACATTCTGAAGGTGTATGAAAGAAAGTTCATAAAACAGAAAAAAAAGATGGGGGTGGGACAGAAAAGGTGAAAGTAGCGGTGAAGTGGCAAATGAGGGGATATCTTTCCTTGCCTTGTCTACAGGTGAGGGACAAAGGCTAAGTTGTCTTTAGGGGTGACAGATGGAATATTTTCTCTCAAGGATAGAGAGCTAGACCTTGAAGATGGTGGGGAAATTGTGTCAGGTCATGATTGCACATGATCCAGATCTCTACAAGGTTTCTTGATGTTTGACAGTCTGGAGAAGCTTGTGTATCTTCTTTACGAATAACACTTTAAAATGTGTTAATCAAAATACATAGGGTTACAAAGGAAATCAGTTATATATAGAAATACCATTATAAAATATTAAAGACAAATTTGTGATGTGGTAGCACCTGCTTCCTTAGTAACACATTAAACAATAGGATCTGGTGATGGGTCTACTTTTAAAATAGTGATGAATATAAACTATATTTTAATATATGAACAATAACTGTAATATGACATAAGCTATCTATAATTTCTGTTATCAAAAAGTTGACAGAACAGCTCATTATTTTTAATGGTATGTTTCCTGTTTTATAATTGAGGAAAATTTTAAGTTGCAGTTAGAGGTTAGTGAAAATAAAGGTGTAACTTTTTTCCCCATCCAAGTCCAAGAACCTTTTAATATTATTCTCTCGGGGGTCTCTGGACTCCAGGTTAAGAACTTGCATATCTATGGGCTGGAGACATTGGTCACGGCACTGTAAAGGATGGTGTCTACGGTGGGATAGAGGACATAAGACTGGTGAAAACAGCATAGGATAGCAAGAAAAAGTCTGGAATTGCAGATGAAAAACTATTTCTGAGTTGGATTTTCTCTCCTTGATTCTTAGTGCCATCCCCCAAATTCAACCTCTCATCGCTTGCCTGAATTAATGCAAAGCTTTCTAACTCACCGTACAACTCATCCTCCCAACACTGCCCCCACAATCCTAAAGAATAGCTCCAGTTATCTTTCAGTATGCTTCTGGGGTTCAAAACTACTTAGTGATTCTTCATGGCCACCCAAACAAGGTAAAGCTCTTTATTCTGAATTTAAGGTTTGTTAGTATTTGGCTTTGGTCTATCTTTACAACCGAAATCTTCATTAGTCTTCCCCATGTACCTCATGATGCAATCAAATTGGTCCACTGACGGTTCTTTGGTTGGGTCCAAGCACATTCTCGTCCAGCCTTTCCTCAGGCTGTTGCTTCCATCTGGAATTTTTCCCCACATTATGAGTGCAGAAATCCTACCCACGCTAAAAGTGTAAGTTCAGTCACCATCCATTGTGAGTGTAGGAGCTTTGTCCTATTCAACTTGGTTTTTAGACTAATGATTAGCTGTGTCCCTTGCACACAAAAGATGGTCAATAAGAGCATTTTATTTTATTTTTTTAAGATTTTATTTATTTGACACACAGAGAGAGACAGCTAGAGAGGGAACTCAAGCAGGGGGAGTGGGAGAGGGAGAAGCAGGCTTCCTGCAGAGCAGGGAGCCCGATGCGGGGCTTGATCCCAGGACCCTGGGATCATGACCTCAGCCGAAGGCAGGCGCTTAATGACTGAGCCACCCAGGCGCCCCAAGAAGAGCATTTTAAATTAATGAACAAGACAAATATACATGGGGTATTGGTCAAGTCCCAAAATTATAAATATCTAAATTTTGAATGGGATTCAATGTAGTGTGGTTCAGCATTAGGTTTGAAAGAATAGGAGAGGGGCACCTGGCTAGCTCAGTTGGTAGAGGGTGTGACTCTTTATCTCAGGGTCATGAGTTCAAGCCCCACGTTGGGCATTGAGTTTACTTAAAAAAAAAAAAAAACAAAAACAGAATGGGAGAAAGAATTCTAATATTTGGGTAGAGAAAATAGGCAGTTGATCAGCAATGAACTGGAGGTCTTTTCTCTCTTTATTTGGATTAAGCTGTTTTCATTTTATTTGGCTGTAGTACTTTATCTTGTTGTTCCTATTATTATTACCTCCCCACCTAATGAAAAGGAGAAGAGGATGGTGCATATCGGCCAAGAACTATGGTGGAATGAATATTAGCATCGCGGTAAGAAGTCTAGAGAATATCCTTTACAGGGAGGCTATTTTTTTTTTAAGGTTCCTTTTTACATAATTTTGACTCAGACTTGCCATTTCTTAAATGTTGCCTGCTTTTCACCTGTATGAGATTCTGGTTAGAAATTATGCTAACCAAATGCAGCTTTCCAGTTCCCATAGCGCCCATGACAGAACAAGGCAGTCTCGTGGCTGCTGATGATACGAGATCTGATGAATTCTCTGTTCTCCATAAATTATTCAAAGGCAATTTCAACCTACCAGAAATGAATTTCCCTTTCTATGAAAAAGGCAAGTTTTGGTCATTTTCACCTTAAAATAACCTAATGGTACTGAAGCCTAAATAGATGGATACAGAATATTTCTCAAAAAATTTGTCCCCGACCTAAATTCATCTCTCTTTACTGGGTTCAAATGCAACTTGATACTGTTAGATGAAAGAGCTGGGTGAGAATTAATATTAAACTGACCTTGAGTTCTCTCAATTTCTGATGAAAAGTTTCAAGTTGCAAATGTTCCTTCTGTGCTTTCAGAACACGTTTTTCATAGCGAGAGCAGGTACTTCATTTGCAAGCTTTTTATTTTAAAATTTGTTGGGTAGTATTTTATGCAACTCATTTAATATCTTAATTCTTTGCAATATACAAACATCTCTGACCATCTCACAAAAATGGCACACAACAAGAGATTTGGGGGCCATAGCTCAGTTTGCCTTGTCATCGTGTTTGGCCCAAGGAAACAGGAGATGGGCAGTCTGTGCCACTATGCAATATTTAGGACAAAGATGACTCAGTTTAAATGGAGACATTATCCTAGTTCTGAGGCAAAGGTCAGATCTGCAAGCAAATCTCTCCATGTAAATGATGATGACAAATGTATCCCAAAGGGAAAAATGCAAATAGCATATGTACTTCATGAATAATTTGCCTTAATTGTCCATCCTTAAACTTGCACCCTAAGAATTTCTTGTGAAGAACAAATCACAAACTTTAACTGATGGATTCTCCTTTTGCTGGTCTAGCAGATATTTTACTGAAAGAAGGAGATAAGGCTATTCCAGGGAAAAATAATGTATTATGGAACCATAAAATAATTTCCACCCTGATGAAGTCTCTGACATTTTGGTTAAAGCATCTGAAGAGTGTGAAGAGTGTTTGAAGAGACTTTAAGCCCGACAACCTTCTGGGACATCTTTCCCAAGGCCCCACTGTTAGAACTGCTGCCGCTGTTAAGCATTCCAGCCTGCTAGAAAAATCCATGGAAGGAAGAAGTTACATGGTTTTTCTTCAAATTTTTGATGATAAAAAGTAAGAAAGAAATCAAGCATTTAATATATCAGGCAACCAGATAATCCTACTCTTTTTGTTGGTTTATTGGGGTTGCATAAGTGCAAGAGTTAGTAAAACAAAACAAAACAAAACAAAACAAAAACAAACAACCCCCCCCCCCCAAACCCTGAAACCAACCCAAACCTCAGTACCTAATTACAGATGGGAGGTGGGTGGGCAAGAAGTCCAAATCTACTCTTGCTTTTTTGGCCATAGTTTTCTAAATCAAATACAAAGATTGAGGAACATATTGCATTTGCCATGTCCTCATTGTTATCTACTGCAGGAGTTGAAATCACAACCTCCCTACCCACGATTTCACTAATGGAACTTTTTCTATGTGTCCCCAAGAACTGGATGAGGTGAGAGCTCAATGCTCTTGAGTTTCAGGAAGAGAACATTATTGCCCCACAAAATGACACCATTCATAGGAAAAATAATACTATACCCTTAAAGAAAGCCTAAGGTCCTTTCTTTATTCAAATCCAGAAAGAAAAGGGCTCCTTTATATATTATAGATAAAAACCCCACAAATTATCAAAGACCTATCTGTTTTTTTTTATAAAGGGAACTATTAAAGATCTCTTTAAAATTCCCTAATGTTTTGCAGGTTTTTTTGTCATGCATTAATCTTCCCTTTTTCTCTCGGAGGTGTTTTAGCTTTTTCCTAGTTTGAAGAACAGTGCCTGTGCTAGCAGAAATAAAAGGCCACACTATTTGAGGAGCTGAAGCCCTGGTAAAATGTAAATTCTACAGAGCATCAGTTCTCAACTTCAGTGTGTATGACATTCATGGTGTGTGTGTGTGTGTGTGTATTATAATCCATATTCTGATTATAATAAATCTATAGTTATTATAATCCCCATCCCATAAATTCAGATCTGAAAAACCTGATGTGATGCCCAAAGGTATGTGACAAGTGCCTGGGTGGATTCTACTTTGTGGTTTTCAGACTACATTTTGAAAAACAATGAGATGGAAATAAGCAGGCTATTTTAAAAGCTCTTTTAAGAGCTACTTTGAAGCACCTACCACGTGTATTCGGTGCCCTCTGTTTGTCCCTTTACTAAATCTTCCCTGCTTTCTTGTGATACCTCCTCTGTGGCGCATCCCCGCAACCCAGTGTCACTCTGCTGGCCTCAGTCCCCCCCCCACCTCTGCACCAGGGAAGAGAGACACACCTGCCCTGTTCCGGGATGGCCCCTCCCCCTTCCCTCACTAAACTTCAGTGCCTTCAGTATCTTTCTTTATGCCAGGTAGTCGGTCTCAAGATGCAGTATGATAAACTACCTAACGCTTTTTAAGGATGTAATGATTGAAAACAGCTTAATATTCCCTCCTCAGGTCTTTTGTATTGGTTGTTTCCTCTGCTGAAATCATTCCTCCTGATCTTTGTTTTATCTTAAATAGTATCTTCTCAGACAGGCTTTCTTGACCATTCCTTGAAAATAGCCTCCCAACCCCATCCTTCTCCATAACCACTGTCACATCCAAATACTTGTCAGTGTCTGAAATTATCTTGTCTCTTTTCCACCTCTTCTCATAGTAAAGTGAAACTCCATGAGAACTGTTGGCCTTGACTACTATTTTTACAGCGCTATCCCTGGCATATAAGAAGTTTTCAATAATTATTTTGCCAATAATGGGGTGGATGTGAATTTCTCCCAGGAATGTCTTTTAGAAGTGGACATGACACGATGACCTTGCCTCTAGCTCCGGCAATCCCAAGTACTGGGGTAGCCTGGGAAGTAAGCTATTTTTGGGAACTGGCTTTCTTCTAATTTACACCCTGAACAAACACTTGGCAGCTGGGGTTTTGTTGTAGGGGAGAAGGCAGAAGGTGGTGGGAGAAAACCTGAAAGGTGATTTTAAATGTCCTTTTTTATTGGGACTTCTTAATACTGCATAAATAGCTCCAATAGAATATCACCCGAAGAATGTGGTCTTCTCGTGGCAGAAAACTTTTCCTACGTACACTTACACCCTCTTAACCTAGAACCAGCTGTTTAGTGACACTGCATGGTCTTCTCAGGGGAAATTACCCGAAGTTGTAGGCTGGTACCTAGTATTAATAGGAGTATTTCAGGTGAGTATCAGCCACCTGGTACAAGTGCTGGATCTTCTGTTGTAAGTTATATAATATTTAATCCCCATTTTCCTATTTGGGAAAAGGAGGAAGCTGGCCTAAACTAATTTTCCAATCTCTTTCTGCCTTAACAAAAATTTTATGGTTCAAACCAGGATCCATGGTTGGCTCGGAAAAACCATCTGCGAGTAAACCGCACCACCTACTGGGCATCTCTTAAACTACAGATGAAGGTTTCAAGGAGGTACTGAAACTTAGAGATGAGCTTATTGGAGATCTCACTGGGAAATTGCAGACCCCCTTTTATATTGACCACGTTCATATACTGATTCATTCCCTCCTTTCTGAATGCTACAAGCATTCCTCCATCAATTTGATATTTATTTGCTCCATTGCTGTGAACTCGAGAAACAATGTTCACAAATCTTACCTAATAGTTCTTAGCTTAGCCTCTCTTTTGTCCTGCAACTTTCTCTAGGGGTTGACATAGTTATGGTGTGGGGATAAGTGGGATGGGCAGCCAGTGAAGGCTGATATCTGGAGTAGAAGCAGATTAGCAGGGTAAGGTCCAGCATGGAGTTGTGAACCTGCAAAAATTGGGTCAGGGACTGTGGTTTCCAGGTAGTTGGCAGGCAGGCAGCCTTTTTAGCCAAGCGGACCTGAGTTTGAATCTGTACTCTCTTAGGGGCCATATGACCACAGGCAGTTTACTGAGAATAGGGTAAAATGGGTCAAGGAGATGGCATCTAGTATTTGAAACTATGTGTAAGACCCTGTCGCTATTGGTTTACAAAAATTACTTAATTTAATCCGCATAAGAGGTAGACATCATGCCCCATGAAATGTTGGTGGCCCATTGCTTTTATCATCCTACCCTCTTTTCTTGGATAATCTGGGCATGATTATAATTCTGACAACCACATGAGAACAGAAACAGATACCTGATTGCAGCGAGTTAGGAAAGAAAGTAAAAGACGCTATTCGACAACTCTTTCTAAGAGTTTGCCTTAAAAGGGCGAGAAGAGGGAAAGTTACAAGAAATATGGATTCAAGAGCATTTCCCCTCAGGATGGCAGAGACAAATATGCCTTTAGATCTAGAAAAAGTAAGATCAAAGCTGTAGGCAGACAAGGCCAGCCATAGCAAGGGAGGTCCATCCTCCCGGTAAGAGGCTCTATCTAGTAGGAAATTACTTCATAGCAGCATTCGACTCCACTGACCACTCCTACCTTTTTGAAACACATTCATCTCTGGCCTTTGGGAATATAAGACTTCTCTTGTCTCATTGTCTGTTCCTGATCGGCCTCGAATGCTGGATCCTCACTGCACACCAGACTTCTGACTGGCTCTGTCCTCGAACCAATGGCTTTGACCTTAGCTCTCTTCTCTTGTAATTTCCATTCTTCCTAGTTTATCTCATGGCATATGGTGCCAACTTTATAAGCAAATGATTAACACAACTGAATCTCTTGCCAGACTTCTCCCCAGACCTCCAACATCCTGTCTCTTCATATAGTCCCCTGGACATCTACAGGCACAGAAACATTCTGGTAATAAGCAAAACCAGAAAGTGCCATCAGAAATCACCTATATTGCTTCCTTCTATTGCCCAATCAAACCAATTCTGTGAGCCTGGTTTTCATCTGCTTCTTGGATCAATTCTAGGGCAAATACTAAGAGTTACCTATTTCCTGGTAACTTGTAGTTTACTAGAAGTCATGATAAAAAATTATTCTAAAATTGGGGGCTGTAGAGCTAGACTGGCCTTCAAAGCCTACACTCTATTCTACTTCATCTTGTCTCCATTTAGTTCCTTTCATGAAAAGAAATCGAAGATAAACAGGTCTCATTTACAAAGAGATTCAAGACACATAGCAAAAATAATTAATCTTATTTCATGCTCCAAATTTTACTCTTTGTTCAAAATGAAGTCTTCCACACTATTGTGTGTTATTCAGTCCCTTGGGCTCCTCCTCCAACATAGCAAAGTAAATACACTGTGACAATCAGAACTCCTGAAATGGAGACAAGTATTTAAAGCATAACATTGTAAAGCCCAGTCCCCACTACGCCCCATACACACCCACATTTGTGTTCTTGCATACATAGATTCATAGGACAGACAAAAGCTAGCTTGTTCTGCTACAATATACAGAGAATGCCTTCTTTTGTTTTTAACCTGGTTGAACATTCAGTCTTATCCTTCACAAAATTCAATTTCTCTTCTGGTACTTATGGGTTAGATACACCCGACTTTTAGGATAGATGGCTTATAAGGTAAATATATCCATCAGTTATCTGTATCTTCAACTTTTTTCTCTCTGTTTGGTTCTACCCTCAGCAGCATTCACACTTTGGTATTTTATTCCAGAAAAACAACAACAAAACAAGTTTTCTCTCATACTTCCCTTTGGGCTGTCATCAGAACTGTTGTTTTAGTAATGGCAGACTAATTAATACAAACTCTATTGCTGAGAAAAATAGAAAAGTTGAAATGTATATATAAATTCCTCTTCAAATACTTCAGACAGCTTGTAAGACAGTGAAGTATAATGGGGCTAAAACCCAGCAAGGGATGAGCCCAACACTGGGGTCATTTCATCTGAAAAGGCTGAGAAGCTAAAGAGAGCTTTCAAGGACTTAATGGAGTTTAGACCCATCAAGGAAGTGGTCCTGATAAATCAGGCTCTGAGTTAGAACCCCAAGGAATGACCCTGGGAGTTAGGGTAAATGGCAAAAATGCCAACCCTCACAAGGACTAAAAGCTGCCTTACAATTATTTTTGTACTGATTAGATTAAGACGATCTGGGACTAGTGACTTTATCATTCTAACAGAAACAAAACTGCAGAGATGGCAGATGACAGAAACAGACCTACAGGGGACCCTGATAAAGGATGAAATTTAGCATGACTATGATTGCTATGTTCAAGGATAAAAGACAAGTTTAAGCATTTCAGCTTATTCAGGAAATTATAAAAACAAATCAAATGGAAACTGGGACTGAAAATACCATTACTAAAATTAAGAACTTTTGGGGGGTATATTTGCTATTAAACTAGACAGTTGGAAGTATATCAGAAGAATATATGCAGAATAAAGCACAAAGAGACAAGGAGAGTGTTCTTTTGGCTTTCTAAGGAGAAGTTAAGGAAAATGTTGCCAGGTTAAATGCTTGAAGATGCAGGGACAGATGAATGCCAATAGAACAAGGTAGATATGTAGGTAAATATAAAAGAATGTTGATTGTATAAAAGAATGTTAATAACATCTTAGAGGATTTGCAATCTGTATAGAATTAAAATACATAGTAACACAAACATACTACTTAGGGCATGGCTAAATTACATGCTGTGATGCCCATAAAAGAGTATAAGTACAAATTTATATTCAATGCAAATAAGTTTAAACACATGTTGTAATATTTTTGATAATCACAGGAAGAATAGTAAAAGACTTAATAACTACCAAGTTAAGTGGAATTGTAAAACTATTTAATTGAAAGGAGTCAAGAAAGGTAAGGAAAAGAAATAGAATAGAGACAAATGGAAAGTAAAAATAATGATAGTAGAGGTAAACCCAATCATATAAGTAATTAAATTAATTATAAATGGACTGCATACTCTTCAGTTATCATACTACTTCTCTAGTCTCTTTCAGAGGCAAGCTTTTCAAAAAACTGGTCTGCAAATGCTGTTTACACTTTCCCAATTGACACTAATGAATTGTTTCACTCTGTATGAGCCAGGTTTCTCCTACCAAAATTTCCAAGGGCTTGCATCATGCCAAACTCAATGGACACCTCCCAATACTCATCACAGCAAGCCCTGCAGCAACACTGGGAGACACTGGTAACCTTCCTTTTTGCAACTTTTTCAAAAATCTTGGTTCCCCGACACACGTTTGGTTTGTATCTCTCTGGCCACCCCTCTCACCCACCCTTCCGTTTTCCTTCTACTCTGTCTGCCCTTGGGGTTAAGTTGAGGGCTCTCTTTTCCTCTCACTTTATATTCCCTCCTTGAGCAATCTCATCAATTTCTGTGGCTTTAAATACTACATATGTGCCATACTATAACATATGTAGTATATACAACACTCTACATTCTCTCTCTATGCACCATAGTTGTTCAAACTGAACTGCTGATCTCACCGTACCCTGTAGCCTTGTCACCTATTTCTCTTCAGGAAGTGACACCTTATCCAACCAGTTACTTTGGTTAAAACTTCAAAGTCATCCTTGAATGTCCCTTATATCCACATTCCCTGCCACGTTTAATTCATTGCCAAATCCTGTCAATTTTAGCTTTTTAAGTATATCTGGAGATCTGTCCACTCAGCTTTATTATTCCTACCCTGGTCAAGACTACTATGTCTTCTTGCTTAAATGATGGCATTAGCTAACTGACTGGTATTTCTATTCGACTCTTGTCCTTTTCCAAATTATTCTCCACATAACAGAATGATCTTTTGAAAATTCCTTTGCCTAAGGTATTTTGGTGGCTCTCTATTGTAGTTAGGAGAACATCCCAATATCCCTGTGACTGACTCCCACATCACCAGCCTCCTACCTAACTCTTTAACCTGACCTGCTGCCTTTCCCTCCGTCCTCCTGGCACTCTGGTTTAGCCACACTGGGCTTTCTCTGAGATCTTCAAACTTACTAAGCTTTTTTTCTCCCAGCTCGTGGACCTCATAAATGTTTCTTCTGCCTGGAGAATGCTCATCCCAACTTCCTGTCTGGCTAACTTTTCTTCAACCCTCAGGCCTCAGCTAAAATGTCACGTTGTCAAGAAGGAATTCATTACATAGTCTCCATCTTCTTAATTTATACTAGAGCCTTCATTTTACTTTGTGCCGATTGTGAACTTACTGATTCTCAGCTCCAGCTTTACTTCTCCACATACGCACCACAATAATGGATGGAATGCCTTCCCATAGTTCTCGTTCATAGTACACGTGGTGCTCAGCTTTTTCAGTAGAGGGCGCTGGAGGCACATTGCAGGAGGAAGCGTGCTCCTGGTCTTTCCAGGGGCTCAGGCTGGGTCTGCAGTGTGGGTATGTGGACACCTGGGGGTGTTCTGTCCCAACGTGTTATCCCTGGAGTCCTTGCGGCCCCAGTGTGGCCTAGTGATCACCTTCCTGTAACCTCCTCCATGTGGACATCCTTCCTATGCTCCAAGTCTCCTGTCCACCCTGGTGTCCTGATTCCCTGTGTTCACTTCTCCTCCCCCCTAGATTTGTCTCTTGCAGCCCTCCCCATCCCACCACCCTCCAGACATAGTCTCCCCACAAGACACCTTGTGCTCCAGGCCTCCTGCCACACGGGCATCCCCACTCCTGTCACATACCCATGCACAGGCTACCAGCTTCTGCTCATCTGCCCCATCTGTGATCCAAAGGGTTGCTTCCTGTTTGCCCTGTGACTGCTCACTTAGTCTGGCCCAGCAAACCAGTGAGCTGCCCTGCCGGCCCGTGGATTCAACGACATTTCCCCAGGAGATCCAAATCCCCAGCCTTGGAGAGGGTTCTACTTCTAAGCTTGTCCTTGCTTGACTACTCCCCCTTGGTGCCCCCTTTGTTTGTTTGTTTATAGCCTATAGTTATTCTTTTATCATAGTTTCATAATTCTTTATATTAAACTTCACTTGTTTAAATCACTGTGTTATTGTATCTCTTGGTTGGATCCAGACTGCTACTGTTTCCTCCCTCACCCTGTCATTTTACTTACGGTATTACTCACAATTGTAAATTTATTTGTGAATATATTCCTTAATATCAGTCTTTCCTATGTAACCATAAGCACAAACAGGGCAGGTACCATATATTTCTCGTATGTGTTTCCAGTGTTTAGCATAATGCCTGGCTCATAAAAGCACTCAATAAATATTTGTTGCTTGAGTGAATACTGTATAGCTGAATTCATTTTCTGCTAATTTATTCTGTTATGTTCTTATGATGCCCCTTTAACTCTTCTCCGTCATTGCTATCTATTCTAAAGATCAAACATCATAGGGGCGCCTGGGTGGCTCAGTCGTTATGCGTCTGCCTTCAGCTCAGGTCATGATCCCAGGGTCCCGGGGATCTAGCCCTGCATCGAGCCCTGCATCGAGCCCCACATCGAGCCCCGTATCGGGCTCCCTGCTCTGCAGGAAGCCTGCTTCTCCCTCTCCCACTCCCCCTGCTTGTGTTTCCTCTCTTGCTATGTGTCTCTCTGTCAAATAAATAAAATCTTTAAAAAAAAAAAGACATCATATATTCTGGAATTTGCAGCTCCACAAGGGATCGGATTTTGGTCCTTTATAAACAAAATAAAATCTTATTTTTGTATTCTACCATCTCCACGTTAAAACCTAACTTGTGGCAATGAGGGTCTGTGTCCAAACTTATATAAGATCCACATTTCCTTCTCAAAGAGGACTAGAAGCAGTTAAAAAAAAAATTTAATTTTAACCATGACACCGCCACACTTCTCATTTTCCACATAAATTCTACCCCAGGATTCATACCCTCAAATCCTTACATGGCCTACTGGGTAATTTAAATGACTGGGCTCAGTGTAAGGAAATGAGGAGAGTTGGGATTATGGCAAATTGGACAGCACATGCTTCACCTGAATGCATTTAATTTAAAAATTTATAAAAACATCGTGCAAGCCAAACATAACATCTGCAGGCAACACCCATCCCGAGACTGCCACCTAGGAAATCCATACCTGAAGCCCTGGATCCAGGAACCATTCTGGGTTTTAAGAACCAGGAACCTTAAAATATGGGGTGCTTGACATAGGCTGCTTTATGTTATTTGTTTTGCCGAGGAAGGCCATCACAGAAAAGCTAGCATTGCCTTGTTGCTGTTTCACAAGAAGAAACAAAAATTATCACCGAAAAGGTAGAAAGGACACATTCTCAGGATAAAGAACTCTCTAGCCCATAAAAGAAAAACTGGTAAGCTTGCATTACTGTTTTGATTTTTGCCTTCTGACTCTAGACGGGGACACACTTTGCCATGGGACTTGCCCAGGTTACAAATCAATTCCATGAGAATTTCCCTGAAAAAGCATAAAAAAGAACATAGAGTTTCCAAGAACCCCTGAGGGGGTATGGGAGAAGGAGACGGGTTTTTGCATATATTTTGGAAAACTCTTCAGGGGCTTCTGAAGCAATACCCAGGTTGGAAACTTCTGGTCTGTTTCATTTTAATAGTCAGAATAGAGAAAACAAGGCTGGACCATCATTTCTCATCCTGATTACAGAGAATCCTATTTTCCTGCACTGGAGGGAGACAAAGTTTTTTCCAAGTGGCAATGGCTCACATTCCCACAAAAGACAGACATCCTTCATGTATGTCACAAGTAGGTGACTCACAGTCTAGGAAAAGGGATTCTTTGCAATGATTCAATATGCAAAATTATTCCTCATTTTAGAAAAGGTATTGATTTCCTTATTGATATATTCCTTTCCTTGATCCAGAAAGGAGTTAGGGTTTTAAATATATATATATATATAAAATACAAAAAGAAAAAAAAAAAAAGAAAGCAGCTTGACATTAAGAAACTAGGGCAATGTAAAATAAAGTAAGATTGTGTCGTACACAATGGGAAACGTGGGAAACAACCCAAACTCCTGTTCTTTGCATTTATTAGCGGTAGGTCGCAGCTGTGGTTCGGAGTGAAGCCAACAGGGCAGAAGACAGTAGGAAGGAGTGAGCCCTCTCTTGAACCGGACAGCTCACATGCTCCTAGAGGAGGGAGTCACTATTCAGCTCCCACCAACTGTTGCTTGGGAATTTTTCAAGAGGTCGGAAATCGGGATTTCTGTGGGAAATCTCTGACATTTATGATGTTTGCATCTGATTAAACAAATTAAACACCCTATTGCATAGGGCTAAGAAAACACTTCTGCGGACGGGACATGGCCCTCAGGTTGGCAGTTTAAAGTGCACACTAGAATCACTGGAAGAGCCTTCCCCAGATCCACAGGCCCAGGTCCCATCCCACGCTTGCTGAATGAGAAACATCTGGGAGGAGGATCGGATCTGCACATTCCCCCAAATATTCCACCCTTCACCTATAGTTAAAAAAGTGTTGCTTTGATGAAATCTGAGAAATGAAACAAGGTATTCCAGGCAGCTTCTCGGAGGCTTCAGAAGCCTTGCGAACATCAATCCCTGTAACCTAGGGAACAGTGCTCAGGTGCTGCCGTCCAACAAGATGTTAGCTGCACTTTGCCTTAGCCCACTTTGATTTCTCCAGGGTACTAGGTATGCAGTTTGGTTCTTATTTTCTTGGCTTTGATAAGGAAATTTTCACAGAGGATCTGAAAATAGGAATAAACGAGATAGAAACTTATGCCAGCCTTGATTTATGCAGCAGCAGAGAAAATAAATTACAATTCTCTGTACCTCTGAAGAAGGAAAAGTACTTTAAAAGTCACAGGAGAGAACACTGTTTCCAGAATCCTACAACATGGTACCTTACGAGACCATACTTTGGTAATGGACAGACGGCACTTCCCAGGGTTTCTTGTTCTTACCCCCAGTTTACCTTCTTATGTCTGAAATAGTGGAGGCAGCCGTCATGCTTCAGCACAAACCACCTCTTCCTCCAACCCTTCACAAAACCCGAGTGAGTTCTCTTATGTAGGTAGCCGCGGCAGGTGGGCCAGGGGGTGTTGGGACAGCGACTGATGTCAGATCCCACCACCAGAGTCAAGATGTCTGGACCTAGAGAAATGAATTTGGGGTAGTTCAGTGGCTGCAAAAAAATCTTACAATCCACTTGGAAAGATTGTTGCTTTCCAGAAGGAATGGAGGAAAAGGGGGTTATCGTTCGCATACATGGAATAAATGCAATAGAATCCTACAGCTGGAATGAATGCGAGAGCTCCTTAGGGATTCAGTCCCTCATGTCGATGAGGAAAATGAAACCTGGGGAGGTAAAGTAATTTTTTTGAGGACCCATAGTTCAGAAGGGGTTGAGTCAGACGTGGGACCCAGGATTCCTGGCTCTTTGTGCAGAAACTTTGTATTCTACCATGTGGTCTTGTCAGCTCGCATCCTGGATGATTCAAGTCTGTTCATTCTCACTGTCTATAATAATGTCAAGCTAAATCTTCAACATATTTTGATTTACATCTGAGGAAGGAAGATGGGTGATGTTTGGCTTTCCTCTCTCGCTTTTATTCAAGATAATTGGCTTCCATGCCCTGGGTTAGCTAACGGGAGGACCTAAACCATGCTAATACAGCTGTTGCCCATATTATTTCCGATCAAAATCAATGATAATGAACGTGGAAATAGACAGAAATTCTAGGAAAGCTGAGGCACAAATGTTTTTATCCTTTTTTCTTTCCTATCCAACTTAGTGCTGTGGGTTTGACCCTGAGCTTCCAGGTACCTGTCCTCTTTCTCAGAGTGACTTCCTTGGGGCCTGGACTGCAGAGGTGCCCCCTTTCCTATATGATTGGGATGGGGCACAGCTTGGGGGAAACTGTCCCTGTCCCTAATAATATGGGGTCACCGTTTACCAATTGTGCTTTGATGCTGCCAACGTGCAAACAGACTTTCATCACACACCCACCTCTTGATGCCTCAGGAAAATTCTCTGAATGTCACTCAGACAGACAGCAACCCTGACATGCTTTGAAGACTGCAAATGGGGTGTGACTTCATTTACAATTCCTCTGAGAGGGAGGCCACATCCCTGAAGAGGGACATTTGGCCTTAGCAGCGCTGACTTCATCATGATGTCTGACATTGAGATTACCGATCTGTTTAGAGCTGTCTATGGAAATGGGGGTCAGTGAGGAGACTTCTCTTATATAAATGACAAGCTCCAACCCAGGGGATCATTCCTGGCTGAGCCACATGGCCCTGAAAATAAGGATTTGTCCCAGAAAGGCTGACACAGTCTTAACTTAAGCAGCACGCAAAGCACCTTGGTAATTAAATAACTCTGTGTGTCAAGATAATTCTTCATTGCCATGTAAATACATTTTAATTTATTGAACTGCCCTTAAGCTCCTGTCAGAAACACATCCAGAAAAATGAGAAGAAATGCTCCAGATTGACCGGCAACCCACAAATGTCTTTGTCTTTGGACTTTAGTCCCCAAAGAACTGCACTCTGGACTAATCTGCATAGTTGACACATCTGCCAATTTATTTATGTGCTGCGGCCGTGGGCTGCCCCTTGCGGTCGTCTTCCTCTTGCTTACACAGTTACTCTGATCCTGATCGGGCTCAGCTTGAGTTTCAGCTGGCCCTAAGCCTAACTTGGTCCACCAGAAAATCCTCTCTGGGACAGGGATACAGATGGTCCTGCTGCAGCGTGGTGTCATCCTATTAAAGGAAAGTTTTTCACATTCAGAGTTAGGACATGATTCCGATACGCAGGGAGTTGCTGAGTTCCAAACAGCTGCTGATGTTGTGATGGTGGTTTTACATTCTTTGCAGGTCCTATCGGGCCAGGAGGATGTGGGTCTGATAGAGAGACTTTAGATTTTTTATATTATCTATAAATTAGAGTATTTATATAGTCATTGTAGTGTGTGTGTATGTGTGTATTAAAAGAACTCATTATAAAGTGTACACAGTTAAACCCTCCTGGTTTTGTTATTATTTATCTATTAATTTCCTGGGAGCTAAAAATATGGAAATGTCCTAGTACAGTGCTCCTCAAACTAAATGTAGATGCAAATCACCTCGTGCGTTTGTTAAATTGCTCTCTTCATTCAGTAGGTCTGGGATGAGTGCTGAGATCCCCTGTTTGTAGCAAGTTCTCACTTGATGTCGAACCACAACTTGAGGGGCAAGTAGCTGGGCATCTCTCAGTTGCCAAGAGGCTCTGCGCATGAGCCCAGTCTTTGTCACCAACCACTAAGCTTTTTCCTTCCCTTGACTACGATTTAGTTTCCCGTGTATGCTCCTTTTCAACCGCAATATTTTGCAACAACAAAATTATTAGCTTGCCCCCTACTTGAATCTTTCTCTAAGTATCTCCCCACCCTGGAGAAAGGAAGCACATAGCCATCGCCTTCCTCTCCTGGACAGCCCAGAAATCTCGCTCGCTTCTCGGACACGGAAAGACAAACGGCCTGAAGCGAGAATCAAGAGAACTATTTGTTTTGTGGGATGAACGAGGTTGAAAATCCATGTCTTCCGCAAATACAGTTCTTTGGTGCTCACGTCCTTTAAAAGAGCAGCTCTCCAGCAAACTCTTCTTCCCCAGCACGTTGGCCTAGAGTTTTGGAAGTAAGGAGTTGTGGGTGAGGTTATTTACAGCTACAGGAGAGAGAAAAATGATTTCTTTTTCTAATTCACACTTTCTCCTTGGATCACTGTCTTCTTATCATGCCACCAATCTTACACTGTGTCAGAGTCGCACCTCTGCTGTTAGACAAACACCGCCACCCTCACAGGCGCGGAAGAGAAATGTGCAAGACGTGTGCCTTCCTCGGGGCTGCGCGCTCGGCTGGCACTCGGTTCAGCTGCCCAGGGCCCAGACTTCTGTACCTGTTTTCAGTAAAGCTGCTCTTGGCGAAACAAAGGAGCCCAACGGGCCCAAAGGACTTCTGGGTTGATTAAGCTTCACTGTTTTCCTTTTCTCTTTCTTTTCTGCGTGTTTCCTTGATGATTAAATCTTCCATTTTAGCCTGCGAGTAACTAGCCCTACAAGAGCCCAAACCAGAAGGATGAGGGACGTAATGAAAGCAAGATTCACATGGAGCTATTGTTATTCCCATTGTGATCCCCAACACTTGGTTAAATCTGTTTTAGTTTTCCCCTCGGCAAAATGGAGGTAATTTGCACAGGGGTGTGGGATTAGTATTTTTTGAAGAGGGTTATCATTTGATTAATTTTTTATTATATTATTCTATATTCTACAATGTAATATATATTAATATATTATTTGATATTATTGGATAGGACTATTATTTCATATGAATTCTTGAAAACTTGATCTTGCAACATATGATAGGTCCCCTTTCTAATGTTTAGAAAGCGAGATTTCAGATTTAGTGTTTTAAGGAAAATGATTTGGTGTTTAGATATCTAAATCAGCAAAGTAGCAATCTGTAACATAATAAGATTTTACCAAAGTTTAAAATACGTAGGAATGAAACTGTACAGAAATGTATAGCGGTAAAAATAGATATCAGGCTTTTCAGAAGTTTATGCAAACAGGTACAAGACGCAACTGGAAACATTTAGATTTTTAAACAACCTCGTGTTTACTTGTTACTCTTGCTGGATACTGCGGAAATATATTTTTCAAGACCTTTCTATATTATATGAATTTAACAAAAGGCTCTATTTGTTGTTTCATGATTATTGCTTTTGTCAACAAGTTGGTGACTTTTTTCTCCTAAAGAGAACCCCAAGAGCATGTTTCAAATTCTGCACATTCCAGAAATACTCTAACCAATTTACAGGCTTGCTAAAATTGAATGTGTAAAGCACTACAGAAAAATTAAATTATTTCCATTATTTCTTTCCCTTTCTCTTCCTTTTTTTTTAGATTCATGCTAATGGATATTCCTCTCCCAGCCCCACTGCCTCTCAGCAATTCTGTTTTGTTTTTTGTTTTTGCTTTCCTTCACCATTCCTGCCTATAAATTGTAGAATGTGCATGGAGCTAAAACTGTGCGTGGGTGGGTGCCATTTAGGAAGACTTCATTTGTTGCTCATGAACTTGAGTGCAGACTGCTGAGCCCATCATACACTCAGGCTGTTGCACACAGTTGTCTTTGGAGTGCAGACCCCCTTTGTTTTGTTTCACTTTACTTTCTGCCTCCATTCCTAATTCTCCTCACACATTCTGCTCCCCACAGTGGGCCCTCACAGAACGTGTTTGATATAGGACTGTGGATGCACTCTTTTGTGTATGTCTTTTTAGTTCACATAAATGGTATTATGCTAAGATCTCATTCTATTTCTGTCCTCTTTTTTTTCTCACTCTAAACCATGTTTTTTAGGATCTACCCATGTTGCTGGCTAAATGCACATCTTGTATATTGTTTCAAAGTGAGGCATAGAAGTGCAGAGTATGCATCAATTGTTGGTTTATTTATCTATTGCCCCCGTGATGGTCACCCAGACCGCCTCTAACTATTCTCTATCACGCAGAACACTGCAATGAACGTCCTTGTGTATGTCCTCTCAGCAGTTTCTTTGGGCTTATATCCACAGAAGAGCAATTGCTAGGACAAAGGATTTATAGGTGCTTCACTAGATGTTGCCAGACCGCTCTCTGAGATGCCAGTTAACACAGCAAGGGTGCATGAGGGTTTTCATTTCCTCATAGCCTTACCAAAGCTGGCTCTAATCTGATTTCTATTCCCCCCCCCAATCTGGTGGATCTAAAGTGTCATCTTGTTGTTCATTGTATTTCTCAGATCACTAACAAAGTTATTTTCCTAGTTTCCTTTATTGACATTATGCTTTTAACTTAAAAATTGAGGTCTTTAATACATCTGAGGTCCACCTTTGTATATGGTATAAAATATAAAGCATAACGTGGGAATGTATGAATCCATCCAATTTATGGTTCTCTATAAAAATGATAGAGTAAAAATTTTGTCCTCACCTCACTGTGCTGCCACTTGCATCATACATCAAGTTTTAATAAATATTTGAGTGTGTTTCTGAGCTTTCTAATCCATTCCATTCCACTGGTCTATTTCTGTAAGTGCCACACTTTTTATTACCTATTATTACGGTTTTGCAATATACCTTAATATCTGGTATGAAAAGTTCCTTTGCCATTGCTAGCCCTATTCATAAATGATCTAGCTATTTGTAGATGTTTATCCTTCTACATATATCTGAGGATAAGTTTGACAAGCCACTCAAACATTTTTAATAAAATTTTGTTGAAGATTTATTGAGTATTTGGATTAATTTTAGGGGAATTAAGATCTTTACAAAGTTTTTTTCCACCCATAAAGATACTATATATCTCCAGTTATTTAAGTCTCCTTTTATGTACTTTGGTTGAGCTGTAAATTTTTTTTTAAAGATTTTATTTATTTATATGACAGAGAGATAGACAGAAGAGCACAAGCAGAGGGAGTGGCAGAGGGAGAGGGAGAAGCAGGCTCTGCACTGAGCAGGGAGCCCGATGCGGGACTCGATCCCAGGACCCTGAGATCATGACCTGAGCCGAAGGCAGACGCTTAACCATCTGAGCCACCCAGGCGCCCTGTAAATATTTTTTCATGAAGCTCTTGTGTGTTCTTGGTTTGATTAATTCTTTCCTACCTGGTAGTTTTGCTGCTATTATTAATCATATATTAGTTTCCTTTTATTTTCTTTTTGGTTATTATAGGTGTAGAAGAACACTACTGATTTTTATAAGGAGACCTTGGTTTGGTCAATCTTTCTCTAATTAGTTCTAAGCATTGGTGTATTGATTTTGTTATAATCATATAATCTGCAAATAATAACAGCTTTATTTCTTTCCTTCCACAACCATTTACCTTTATTTCTCTTTCTTGTGTTATGGAATAAGTCAGGACCTTAGATATCACAGTGAACAGAAGTTGTTAAAACTGGCATTATTCTTCTCAATCTCAAAAGAAATATGTTTGAAATTTCTCTATTAAATATTTTGTTGTGTATGTACTTTTACATACTTTTTCTTTTCATGGTTAGATTTTGGTAGATAACCTTTATCAAGTTATGAAAAGAAACTTCTATTCCTACTATTTAGGGAATTTAAAATATATAAACTTGTATGAATTTTATTACATGATTTTTTTGTTGTACTGAGATAGTCATGCAATTTTTTTCTTTGGTCCATTCATGTGATGAACTGTACTAAAATATTTTCTTAGTCGTTCTTATTTAGGGATAAACCCTACTTTATTATATGTATTATATGTAATTTCAATAAACAGTTTGATTCAGGTATCTACTATTTTTTTTAAGTTTTGTGCATCTATACACTCATAAGTAAAATGACATATTCTTTTATTTTTCATATTATACCTATCTTGTTCTGGAATCAAGATTATAGTAGCCTCATAAAATGAGATGAGAAGCATTCACTCTTTCCTATTTTCTGGAAAAACTGTGGAATAGGGATAATTCGTTCTTTGGAAGTTGGAATATTTTCATCTGTGAAAGTGGTAGCTTGCGCTTTTGAATGGAGGATGAAGTAGGCGTGGAAATGGGAGAAAAGTGAGGTGGTCTCTTTGTTTACTCTATAAATACCTTTATTGTGGTCTATATAAAATTTCTATTTATTCTTGCACTAATTTTGGCACTTCAAATACGTTTGGAAAATGTTCTCATTTATCTAGTTTTCACATTTATTGTTATATAGTTGTTCAAAGTAGTATTTTATTATTGAAAAACTGCTTTTTTCTTTTTTCTATCCTCTATTTTATTTGCATCTTTTTAATTTTTATTATTTCTCAATTAAAAGCTGTGTTACAGGGCACCTGGGTGGCTCAGTCAATTAAGCGTCTGCCTTTGGCTCAGGTCATGATCCCAGGGTCCTGGGATTGAGTCAGTTTCCCTGCTCAGTGGGGAGCCTGCTTTTCCCTCTCCCTCTGCCTCTCCCCCACCCAACCCCCAGCTTGTGATCTCTCTCACTCACTCCCTCTCTCTCAAATAAATAAATAAAATCTTAAAAAAAAAAAGCTGTGTTACAATCAATTAGTCTTAGAAATTAAGCCTGAGGAAGAAGTAATCAACTCCCTAATCCAGCTGGGTTCAAGGGCCACCTAGATGTTTCCCCCTGACTACGTAGAACAGGTGCTGCCATTTGTCTGGCTTTCAGTGGGATGGTTTGGTCTTGGCTGCCCAGCGCCAAGCCAGGGAGAAAAGCACTAAGAAGCTGTCCCTCAGCCATTCCCTGCATGAGGTATTGGGCTGTCTTCTGTTACCAGCCGCACTTCCCCTCTCCCGGAACATACGCAGGTAGGAAATAAACTTGTTTCCCTAAAAGTCTCTTACTGTCCTTACCGTAGTGTCTCAGATCTACAATTCACCTTTCTGCTTCTGAGGCATCTCCACTGTTGCGTTTGAGAAAGTTTGGCAAAGATACAGGGAGGTTCCCTGAGGGTCGGTGTCTTGGGGTAGGGAGGCCATGCTGGCAAGCAAGGTGGTAGAAACCAGATTATAACAGTAGATAAAGCCATCCCACACATAACCGCCAGGAAATAACACTAGCTAGAGTGTTGAGTTTAGCTCTTCTCCCGTATCAATATTAGTTCATCATCTCTTGGAAATCAAAAAATCCTCTAAGTTTTAGAGATGTTTTCTGCTTTCCATTAACTGATAGAGTGAAGCTGAATGGTTCAATATTACCAAGAACAGTGAGCTTCTTGGGGAAAAATAAAAGAAGACCTAAGAGTGGAAATATTACCAAAGTCAGGTTTTATTTAACTAAAAAAAAATTGGAAAAATAAATATTTGTGAGAAAGAACCTAGGAACAGCCAAATCCAAAAGTAAGGGGTAAAATTCCCTTACTATAGGGGATACCACCAATTCATTAGTATAATCGTTACCATATTATCTCGATTTCTTATCTCTGCTGCACATGGGATAAATATCTGTGTAGGACTTACAAGGAGTTGCTGCAAGTGCTAATAGTGTCCTTGGATTTCTGATGCACGCAGTACATGACAAGTCCTACAGAGCAAATGCTCAGCTAAATCCTACATCGAAAATGTCCAGAATAGCTTATCAGGATACCAGATTTGTTAGTGATTTTCTTGTCCTGGTCTCCAATAAATAAGTCTCTCTCTGTTGCTAACCCTCAAGCATGATGGCATCACGAGAAAGGACAAGCAATACTTATTTTTCAGCAAGTTATACTTAGGGGACATGTAGCCTATACCTCGTGGGCACATTTTTACACACATTTTTATACCTCAGTGCCTGAGAATACATTTCAGGGGCACAGAGATATGTATGCAGCCCTTGGGAGGCCGGGAATAGGACACCTCACCAAATAGTCCCTGGATGGAACCCAGCATTTACCAGTTGTATATTTTTAGGTCTGTGGGAGATAAGGATTTGTAACATGGTGTCAAAGAAAGTAACTTGTTTTGCAGAGAGGAAGATGGTATTAACCTTTCCAGAGAAGGTGAGGGGATGCAGGGTAGGCAGGGATGTGTATTATTATTGTTCTCTTGGTGGTTCCTTCTGGGTTAGATTTGCTTGAAAGGCAGGCCTTAAGTGGCCCTAGGAGAATCTGTAGAAACTTTAGATTTGTGATTTCTTTCCTTCTCCTCCTCTCTTTTTAAAGATTAAAACCCTGAGGCTCTTGACTCTGAAAACTGATGGAAAGAAAGACAAGAAAAGCAAAAAGAAAGGAGGGAGCAAAGAGGCAAGGGAGGGAGAGAGGACAGGAGGAAGGAAGGAAGAGAAACAGTAAATAATTTCTCATAATGAGAATATTATTCCAATGACATTTTTTCATGGCAAGGGGTTTAAGCACACATTTTTGGAATAAATAGGGCACATTTTGTGGCCATTTTCTGGTTTCACTTTTGTAGTTGGCCATCGATCCAGAAGGAACGTGGGGGCAGAAACATTTAATTCCTGTGAAATACCATGTTGATGACAAGGTATTAAATGGAGCTTCCGGGGAGAAGGGCCTTTGCACCCATTGTGCTGTTGCGTCCTCCCCATGTTCGAATTCCCTGGTGTACCAAAGCTCTCTGCGTCTTCAGGTTAACTCTGAACCCTGTGGCCAGCCCACCTACCTTTCCTTGCAAGGTGCACAGCTTCTGCGTGCTCCACGCTGGTGACCTCTGTGCCGTTGACAGCCAGCACCACATCTCCAATCTGGAGCCCAGCTTCCTCCGCGGCGCTGTCTGTTAAGTGGACAGACAACAAGGGTCTCATTGAGGAGGGGTCCCAAATTGAGTGCCCTGCTGTTTGTCCTCTTTTTAAAAGGCTCTTTCTCGAAAGGGCCTTTCTTTCCAACTTTAGACAATTGCCTCTGTCATTAATAAGAAGGCAAATGCTATCCTCACAGCCTCCCTTTCATTTCCTGGACGCAGTTTCTTTGCACATTCAGCCAGGCGTCTGCATGGCCTCTTTGCAATATAATAGCCAGGCTGCTCAGAAACTCAATCTATTCATCCACCAGAAGGTTGAACTGCTAGTTCTCATTCCTTCATTGCTGCTAGGTCTCTTTGTAACCCTGAGAAAATCACTTAACCTCAATATCTTCATCCATAAAAAGAGAGGTGGGGGCAGTGCTTCTCTGCAGGATTGTTGAGGGAACAAGTAATTGAAATACTTATGAAGTTGTGGCAAAAACAGATCTTGGAGTAGTCGGAAAAAAAAAATAAAGAGCTGCTTTTACTTTGATTGTAGAGGCTCCTTTCTGAGCCATCTCAGAAAGGAAACCAAAAATAGACTAAGCCTTAGGATTTAGGCTTTGGAGGGTGGGGAGGACCTCTCCAGAGGCTATTTATTTTATCTCCTGGTTTTCTAGCACCTGCATTTATTGTAACATACCTAATATTTCTAAGGGTAAGAAAGGGCGTAATAAGCCATTTCAAGTGTAATTCATTTTAAATAAGCTCTCCCATATATTGGACCAAGATTTTTTCTGTAGCAATTTAAATCCATTTTATTTTTCTTTTTTACATCAGCTTACGCCTATTTCCTCTTTTTAAAATGGTTTTTAATGACCCTTACTTAAAGTTTTTTAAGTTTTTAATTTTAAGTCCAGTATAGTTAACATACAGTGTTATATTTAAGTTTCAAGTGTACAATACAATGAGTCAACAACTGTGTACATTACAGTTTTCATCACAACAAGTGTACTCCTTAATCTCCATCACGTGTTTAACCTGACCCCCGTCCCCCCTGCCCCCCCGCCAACCTCCCCTCTGGTAAACATCAGTTTGTTCTTGTAGTTAAGAGTCTATTTCTTGGTTTGTCCATCTGTCTCTCTCTCTTTTCTCCCTCTGCTCATTTGTTTTGTTTGTTTCTTAAATTCCATACGTGAGTGAAATCATAATGGTATTTGTCTTCCTCCGATTGACTTATTCCACTTAACATTACACTCTTTGGCTCTAACCATGTTGTTGCAAATGTCAAGATTTCATTCTTTGTTATGGTTGAATAATATTCCATTATATATATATATATCTTTTTTATCCATTCATCTATCGATGGACACTTGGGCTGCTCCCATATCTTGGCTATTGTAAATAATGCTGCAATAAACATAGGGGTGCATATATCTTTTTAAATTAGTGTTTTCGTATTCTTTGGGTAAATACTCAGTAATGTGATTACTGGATCATAAGGTAGTTTTATTTTTAACTTTTTGAGGAACCTCCATACTGTTTCCACAGTGGCTGCACTGGTTTGCATTCCCACCAACACCACAAGAGGGTTCCTTTTTCTCCGCATGCTGGTCAACACTTGTTGTTTCTTGTGGTTTTGATTTTAGCCATTCTGACAGGAGTAAAGTGATATCTCATTGTAGTTTTAATTTGCATTTCTCTGATGATGAGTGATGTTGAGCATCTTTTCATGTGTCTGTTGGCCATCTGTATGTCTTCTTCGGAGAAATGTCTGTTCATGTCCTCTGGTCATTTTTAAATTGGACTATTTGTTTTTGGTATTTTTTTGTGTGTGGGGTTCTTTTTTGGTGTTGAGTTGTATCAGTTCTTTATATATTTTGGATACAAACCCTTTATTGGATATGTCATTTGCAAATATCTTCTCCCATCAGTAGGTTACCTTTTCATTTTGTTGATTATTTCCTTTGCTCTGCAGAAGCTTTTTATTTTGATGCAGTCCCCATAGTTTCTTCTTATATTTCCCTTGCCTCAGGAGACATATCTAGAAAAATGTTGCTCTGGCTGATATTAGAGATATTACTGCCTGTGCTCTCTTCTAGGCTTTCTATGTTTCAGGTCTCACATTTAGGTCTTTAATCCATTTTGAGTTTATTTTTGTGTATGGTGTAAGAAAGTGGTCCAGTTTCATTCTTTTGCATGTAGCTGTACAGTGCTCCCAACACCATTTGTTGAAGAGAATGTCTTTTTCCCATTGCATATTTTTGCTCACAAGAAAAAGGTATAAAAGGCACCCAAACTGATAAGGAAGAAGTGTTTTACTATTTGCAGGTGACATGATACTATATATAGAATACCCTAAAGATTCCACCAAAAAACTACTAGAAGTGATAAATGAACTTAGTAAAGTAGCAGGGTACAAAATCAATGTACAGAATTCTGTTGTGTTTCTATACACTAATAATGATGCAGCAGAAAGAGAAATTCAGAAAACAATCCCATTTACAATTGCACCAAAATAATAAAATACCTGGGAATAAACTTAACCAAAAATAACTATAAAACACTGATGAAATTGAAGATGACACAAAGGAATAGACATTCCATGCTCATGGATTGGAAGAACAAATATTGTTCAAATGTCTGTATTACCCAAAGCAATCTACACATATAATGCAATCCCTATTAAAATACCAACAGCAATTTTCACAGAGCTAGAACAAACAATCCTAAAATTTGTATGGGACCACAAAAGATGCCAAATAGCCAAAGCAATCTTGAAAAACAAAAACAAAAACAAAAACAAAAACAAAAACCTGGAGGTATCACAACTGCAGACTTTAAGTTATATTACAAAGCTGTAGTAATCAAAACAGTATAGTACTGGCACAGAGATAGACACATAGATCAATAGAAGAGAATAAAGACCTCAGAAAGTAACCCACAATTATATGGGTAATTAATTTTTGACAAAGGAGGAAAGAATAAGCAATGCGAAAAAGACCGTCTCTTCAACAAATGGTGTTGGGAACACTGGACAGGTACATGAAAAAGTATGAAACTGGACCACTTTCTTATACACAAAAATAAACTCAAAATGAATTAAGGACCTAATTGTGAGACCAGGAACCATAAAAATCATAGAAGGAAGCATAGGTAGCAATTTCTTTGACATCAGCCATAGCAACACTTTTCATTTCTTCTTTTCTTAGATCTTAGTGCTGGGTGCATGTTCATGGACTTGCAGAGCATTATGCAACAATATTCGGCTGTCATTATCTAAAGTGTCCTCAAAGACTTTTAATCTTAAAGCATGACTCAATTGGTGAGGTAACATGACTTTGAATATTTTTAGCAATGACTATGGTTTGTCTAAGTCTCTTTATAATAGTAGGGGAGATCTTCTGTGCTTGAATAAGCAATGGTCAATCAATGTAGGAAGGTTAAGTAAAAAGTAATAATTGATATAGCCTTTACTTACATAATATCATCCTTATAATAAATTAAAGCCTCTTGGTATGGTTGATCATTTGAATAAATTCTTTCCATAGTCTTAAAGGGCTCAAAGGACTTGTTCATGGCAATGCCTTCTGAATTGAATTCCAAAAAGAAAATATATGTCCAGAAACAACTTCTTACCAATTTTTGTACTCCCTGTGGTAACCATATATGATGTCTTATATATAGTGGTCTTCCAGGAAATACATAGTGAATGAACAAATGGATGACCTAAAAATTATACCTTCAAGAAACTTAGAATTACACTGGGGAAGATAAGACATGCACAATCAAAAAGAAAAGTAACTTTGCAATATGGTGAGTGGCAAGTGTAAAATAAATAACAAAGACAATAGGTATTGTGAAACTTCAGTAAAGGGAATTCTCACTCCTATCAGAGTAATTAAGAAATGCTTTCCAAAGGAGGTGGAATTTTGTCTGCCCTTGATGAATAAATAGATTCTCCTTATTGGGGAGTAATGAAGAGAACATGGTGGCAAAGACTAGTGGGTGGTCACAAACTCAATTCCTCTTCTGTCTGGGATCAGCTTTTCTTGGGTAGGCAATATGATTGAGCTCTAGCCATTGGAATGTGGATAGAAGTGGTGTGTGCCATGTCCAGGCCTGGCCCATAAAAACATCCCATGGACCACCCTTCATATTCTTTTCCCATCTTCCTGCCAGATGCAAATGCCTTCAAGAACAAATAAGTTTGGATCTTGAAACATTATGTGGGACAAAGCCACCCTCCAACCAAGAATAACCACACTGGACAATTAATGTGAGAGACTAATGAGCATTTATTATCATAAGTCATTAATATAATTTTGTTGCCAAAGCTAGCATAACTTCAAACAATCAGCTATCCATGAAGGACATGTTTTTTGAGCAAAGTTGCATGAACAGAATGTTTTAAGACATGCCCAAAATTTAGTGACTCAGAGCAACTAAAACGGAGGTTGTGGGTGGGTAGGGGCAGTGTGGAGGATAAGGTTGGAAAGAAAGCCACTCTGTAAAGGGTCTTGTATGTAAAGATGAATTTGTACTTGATACTTCAACAATAGAGATCCATTAAAAGTTTATGAGCAGAAAATATATATGCAGTCGTTTTTAGAAGATTAATTTAGAGTGGGAAAAGATAGAGATAAGCAGATAAGCAAGGCTATTATTATTATTATAAGAATTAAATATAATCCTGCACTATGACTCTGGAAACAAGAGCTGGAAATGAATGGGAGGTGTAACATGCTGTCATAGGACTGAAAACTCTTCATTGCACTTATTTGCATATCTGCCTTCTACCCCTAATGGAGTATAAGCAGCTCAGAGGCAAGTAAAATTTCTTATTTATTTATTTAGGTATTTCCCATGCCTAATAATCCCTGGCACATGGTAGGGGCTTAAAAAAAGTTGGCTGAATGTATGTGTTTGTTTTTGATAAACTGAAATAACCATGGAAGAAAAAATAGAAAATGTTCATTGAGCTGGTAGAAAAATAACTTTGAAACCTAGGATATGAGAAGGGCCTGAGAAATTGATTTAGAATTTATAACCAAAGGGACAAGTTTAAAGAGAAAAATAAAGAACATTGAGCACAAAATCTTGAAGAATAAAGAAGAGCCAAAGAAGAACATAAAGAAGATGCAGGTAGATCCTAGAGACCATTGAAGCAAGAGTATAAGATAAGTAAAAGCAAGAGGAGAATTTTAAGATGGAGAGAATGGTCAACAACTGTACAGTGACGGCACAAAAATAACCACAATGATAGCATTTTAAATCCCAGTCTATTCGAGAAGTCAAGAACAAGGATGGAGGAGAAGTGATTAAATTTCGAGACGGGAAAGTGAATGATAATTACATAATTTTAAGGAGTAGGATGGAAATGGAAGACAAATGTTTAAGCTGTTTGTGCTGATCAATACAGGCTAAATGATTGACTAGATAGAGTTATAAACTACTATAATCAAAGGTAGAAGACTTTGATAAAAGGTCGACCAAGTTTTACCTTTACCACCAAGTAAACAACAACTTTTTGACTTGAATGACCCATCAGTGTGGAAATAATTCATTTTTTAACAACTTTGTTAAGTTATAATTAACATACTATATATTTCACCCATTTAAAGCATAAAATTAAATGGTCTTTAGTATATTCACAGAGTTGTGCAACCCTCACCACAATCTAATTTTAGATCATTTATGTTACCCTAGAAACTCCATAACCATAGTGGTCATTCTATTTCCCCTAACCTCTCAGCTCTAGGCAACCACTAATCTATTGTGGGCCTCTATGGCCTTGTCTATTGCATACATTTCATGTAAATGAAATTGTACAATATTTATTCTTTTGTGTTCGGCATCATTCACTTAGCAAAATATTTTCAAGATTCATCCACGTTGTATCATGCACTATATTCCTTTGAACTGATGAATATGTTTTATTACAAGGGTCTAGCACATTTTGTTTATCCATTCATCAGTGGACAGGAATTTGTGTTGTTTTCATTTTTTGGATAAATAATGCTGCCATGAGAATTTGTGCGCAAGTTTTTTTTTTGTTTTTTGTTTTTTGTTTTTTTTGTGGACATACGTTTTCATTTGTCTTAGGTATATACCTATGAGTGGAATTGCTGGCAAAGGGTAACTCTGTGTTTAACTTTTTGAGGAATGAACAGACTATTTTCCAAAGTAGCTATATCATTTTACATTCCCATTAGCATTGTATGAGCATTGTGGATTTCTCTACATTCTTGCCAATACTTGTTATTTTTGACTTTTTGATTAGAGCCATCTTAGTGGGTATGGAGTGGTATTTCATTATGGTTTTCTTTTGCATTTCCCTGGTGACTACTGATACTGAACATTTGTGTGAGTGAGTGTGTGTGTGTGCATGTGCGCTTATTGGCTATTTGTTTATCTCCTTTGGAGAAATCTCTACTCAAATCCTTTGTACATTTTAAAATTGTGTTATTTATCTTTGTATTATTTTGTTTTTCAAGTGAAAATGATCCGTGTTTGTAGAAAATCATTTCTGCAGTGTAACCCTTCCTGACAGCTCATTTGATTGCTTTTAGCTATAATTACAGATTGCATTGACTTTGTTCCCCTATTTTGCAAGGCTACCTACAAATTTTCCCTTTATTAATCATGGTGAGAGTTTGAGGCAGTAGGGCTTCTTGGAGGAGGCAGATATTTCAAGGTGACCCTGTAATATACCACACGGTAGGTAATCCTACTTGAGGCTATTGTAGGGAGCAGATGGAAGTATATACATCCGACATTGCACAGGAAGGATTGAGGTGGTAGGAAAACCAGACCATGATTTTCTAAGTTTGTTTCTCTAACAGGATACTTGACTGCATAGTCTTGTGTTTATTATAAAGAGTTAAATGCTGAGCTACTTCATCCTTTGATGCATATTTACATATAATGGAGAAACTGAAAAACTTATAATTAAAAGGGGGGCTTGTCCTTTCACTTAAAAAAATTGTACTGTAACAGTAGTATTTTAAATTCTACAACTTCCAGAAAGATGGGCCTATCCATAATTTCCTCTCTGGTTTACCCATCCCTAAATGTATAGTTTTCTTTTCAAGTTTGCTTGGTATCAAAGTTGGAACATCTGTTTCTTTTGTTTATGCCAACAGATCTCATAAGCATTTAGGCTTTCATAGAAAATGTTCATGCAAATGCCAGCCGGGTGTGGGCAATTAGTTATGTAAGCTACAAGCAAACCCCCTCTCTGTATAGTTATGGATAATCATTTCCATCCCACCTACAGGTCTCCCTGCTTTATCTTTTTATCTTCAGTGTGTAATTAAGCCTCTCTAGTGCATCCCGAACAATGTTTTGTGGTGTGAATGAGATTTTCAGAAGTGCTGAAAATACACGTAATTTTAAAGTTCCTCAACCCCTCATTTAGCAGATTTGACTAGACAATGGATTTCAGAGGTTGATCTTCAGCATTGAGGAATACATTTTAAAAAAAAGAGAAGTAGACTCAGCAGCTACATGAATCCCTACTTCCTGATGTTGAATAAAATCCTAGGTTAACTCTGTATTGTACCATTTCTGCTAAGTAGAGATCCTTCAGCGTTTCCTTTTACAAATCCTCAGGACCTTCTAAATACAGTAACTTGCAATGCAAACATTTTGATTTGTTTCCCATTTGAATGGATGAGATACACTTAACTATCTCATTTGAGCAGTTAAAAAGGTTATCAGAAAATATAACATTTTATTAAACTGCATTTAGTTATTTTATCTAGAAAGACAGGCATGAAAAGTGTTTTGGATATTTTGCAAAACTCTTAAGTCAGACCTGTTTGATTTTTAAAGAGTAGTCCTTTTTATTTTCCTTATATAAGTTTTATTTCTTTGTTTAATGCTAATCTTATAAAGTCAGAGGTAGAAAGAAGAGAGTAGGGACAGGGAAAGAGGGAGTGGGAGAGAGAAAATGGGCAGAAAGAAGAAGAGGAGAAAGTAGAATGGGAAGATGAGAAACATCTATGAATATGTTCCCTATGAATAAACATTTATTTCCTTAAAACCAGAGGTCTTTTAAAAACATAGTAAAAACTCAGACACCACTCTAAGATAAAAACTTGCCTATCTTTGTGTCTATATAGAAATAATTAAGCCCACAATTATTTTTGCTCTTGTTAATTTGAAGGACACTAAGGGCTCAAGCAAGGTTGACCTGGCAAAATTTGTAATTTTTATCTTTTGTCACCTGAGCTCCTCTTCTGCTCTCCACCCCACACTTGCTTGGGGTCTGCCTTTCTACCCCCAAACTCCACGAACATTTGGGTAAAACCCCTCTCTTTCACAATCATTAAGGGATTTATTTGCTAAATAATCATTTATATATTTGATTAACTGATTAAACTTTAATTGAAAAAAAGAAAAAAACTTCACTTAAAATTCATTCACATCGAAAAAAGTAAAAATATATCCATGCATTTGCATTTTAATATCTAATTATAGAATAAAAAGGCTTTTTCCCAGATGAAAGAATTCTCAACTTAATAACTTGGCCCTTTGCTTTCCTATAAACATGTTAGAATCTCATTAAATTTTTTTTAACTGATAAAACAAAAGCAAAAACAAAAACAGCTACTCTCCTAGAATTTTAATTAGGAATCCACATTTAGGTCAATTTAAGGAAGAATTGACATCTTTCAATATTAAGGCTTAAAAATGATACATAAGTTTTTCCTGCTGTTAATTTAGGTGTTCTTCAATTTCTTTATTTTATTATTTTCAAAGTAGTATTTGTTATATCTTTATTAGAACTATCTCTATCAATACGCTTTTTTTTTTCTTTCTAAGGGCTTTCTGTTCCATACCCTATATGGAGGCCTTATATCTACACTGTCCAGACATAACTTCACCTGCCACACTTTCTGATGGTCTCACCTCCCACTGAGGTTACAATCTTACCAGGAAGTCATCAATTCCAGCCAGTGACTGAATTTGGAGGCGGTACTGGAACCAGGCTCTTTCTGGCCAAGGCAGGACTTCTCGAAAGAACAGTCTTGGCTCTGGGGCTTCCTGAATCAGCCTGTCTCAGGATTTTTCAGAGCTACACTGCAGTTTGAGATTCTAACTACGTAATGCTGATTTCTTCTCTGTCTCCCCTCACAGGTGCCAGACCTCCATTATGAGGCCTTCAGAAACTTTCTCTATGTGTGCTCTCTTTCTTTTGTCTGTTGTAGTGATTTCCTCCAGTCTTTTGCACATCTATTTTCATATTCGTGACTATTTCTCAGACTACAGGAACTGAGCAAAAGGAACTCCTTTTATTATCTTAAAGAAATTTGCATCAATTCCCTATTTACTAACGTTTCTGTAAGCATGAGAAGGTGGGAAAATTGACCTTCAGTTGGAAAAGAAGGAAAGGAGGTACAGGTAAAAAATTTGAGTACCTTTGAAAGTGTCAGGGTGAGATTTCTGATGAATGGAGAATAGAGAAGAGAAATAGTGAAGAAGATAAACCATGCTTGCAAGCCCGTGAGGCAGGCTCAGGCAGAGGAGAGAAATTCTAAATTGGATACAAATGCAAAGATTTTGATTATTACTCTAGACTAATCTGTAATTCTATCATTATTGTATGGACTTTTAATGACAAAACAACAGTGCTTTTATTGTCTAAGACCACAGAAAATTAAGATCCATGCCAGAACTCACCCAGAGCAGTGAAGTATGGGTCTGTAAGGTAAGCTTAATGGAGAGTATTAAGAAAAAGTTATTTTACGTAACACACTGAATCCTGCTCAACCATACTCAGGTACTTGAGATAATGTCAGCCCAACTGTGTAACTAAGAGGAGTTGGTGTGGTTTTTAAGGTATTGTACATTTTTCTTAACAGTTGAGAATGGGCTAGGTCAAATCAAGTCATGAAACAGTCAAAGGCAATTCCTTGCTAAGAATAATAGGATTTTTAAAGAATGTGATTAGATGGAAATAATAAATCAAGAAGAGACAGGACACGAACTTTGTGTGCACTAGGTAATACGTTGTTGGTTTGTGTGACTTATCACTCGTTGGGTGCAGAGTGTCATGGTGGCAGTATGACTTGAGGCTGAGTGGTTATAGAGTTCCTTGAGGTCCTCTCACATCTTCTTCATCTCTTCTCCATTATGTGGTGGCTTGGAGTAGGTAAAGCAGCATTATTCCACTCTCAAGTCTGGGGCGTGCCCTGGTTTCCTAGCAACTCGGGCAGGCAATGCTATCCCCTTGCATTTGGCTTAAGTGAAACAGTTCACATTGTTCCGTAGGGGCCCAGAAACTGAAGGACATTTGAGGGTTGAAGCCCGTCCCCTCTCTCTTTATGACCCTGATGTGCCATTAGAATGCTAGAACTGCTGAAATCGTTTTGAATCCAAATGGGAAGCTTGTAACACCAAGGAAATTGGGGTCAAAGAATTCATACTTTTGATGAAATTGAGCTACAGAAACAAATCAAACACCTGCGCTATCTCAGAACCTTCAACTTCTGTGAGTCAATCAACCCCCTTCATTGCTTAAACCATTTTCAGTCAGATTTCTTTCGAGTTGCAGCAGAGGGTCCTAACTGATAGAAGTCATAGGAAAAGAACTCTGTTTCCAGGGGTAGAAATTCTGAGATCTGAATCCTGGAGTTGTCATGACATAGTTGTATAACTTTAGGCCAGTTGCTTAGCCAGTTTGAGCCTTCATATATTCATCCATTAGATAGAAGTGATAATGTCAAGTTACAAGTTCTGTTGCATGGATTACATGGGAGAACATATATCAAATGCCCTGCTCATAATAGGTATCCAATGAATATGATGGTTTTTATATTTAAAGTAAATTTAATTTCCATTTTGATATTATAAATAAGTAAATTTCCTTTTTAAAAAACCAGTGAATGTGTAATAGATAACTGAGTTACTTAGTACTAAATTAATCCCCTCTTGCTTAAAGGAGACTAATCCTCTACATTACACAAAATCTATGCCATTGATCACCTGGTGTAAGTGGTAACTTGTACAAAGAACTTTCCTTAGGAAGGGTTCTAAAAGTATAAAATTTCCTGTTGCATTAGGAATATCTGACATTCTACTTAGATACTCAATATTTCTTTCTTCTATTCCCATGCACCGAGAATTGATTGGAAAATTCTCTTTGTATAAAAATATGTGATTGTCTGAGCCCACTGTTTCCTACTGGCGTCACCCAGGACTGTGGAATGCTGGACTAGGAGGTGACAATTTCATATGCTCAGCTGTCACCCTTCTGGCCTTTACCAGAGCTGAGTAGTCATCCACACTTTTACAGATACGAGAACACATTCCCAATGGAATCACAGAGCATACAATGGAGGAACACCCGAATGCTGACTGGCAAAGGAAAATGAAATGTGACCCTGGGTGATAATGGCACCAGAGAAGGAATTATGACACCAGGGCAAAGCAGGAAGGTTGTAATCCTGGGGGTGGTACTCCTCCCTTCTTCTCTGCCCCATGCTGCCCCAGCCTTTAGCCCTAAGGTTCTCACAGTCATTCAACAAGCAGTTTGGAGCATCTACTCTGTTTCCTTGAGACACTGCACAAAGTACTGAGGATAAAATGATGTATAAGGTAGTTTCTGACCTTGGTGAATTCATAGTCCAGATGGGGACCATAATGTAATTCAGAGACCCCATAGTGGCCCTGGGCCTCCCTCTGTGATAACCTCATTAGACTTCCCCTATTGTACCATGCTTTATCTTATAGTCCTGCCAATTTTAGTCTTCTGGCTCCAATTTTGTCAAAGCATTGATCTCAGATTATTCTCCTGTTACATAGATCAGGGAGCAAAGGATCTAACTTTGATTAGATGTCTGTGAATTTCTAATTTGCTTGTTAGGAAATAAGGAAATCTGAGAAGCTGTAAGGGAAATAATTTAGGGGGAACGGAACTCCCCCCCAGAAACTATTTTTTTAATATATTTTTTAAAGATTTATTTATTTATTTGAGAGAGCGAGAATGAGAGAGAGAGAGAGTACATGAGAGGGGGGAGGGTTAGAGGGAGAAGCAGACTCCCCGCTGAGCAGAGAGCCCGATGCGGGACTCGATCCAGGGACTCCAGGATCATGACCTGAGCCGAAGGCAGTCGCTTAACCAACTGAGCCACCCAGGCGCACCCCACCCCCAGAAACTATTAAAGACAAATAGATTGGCAGCTGCCTCCTCATAAGACTGTTCTTCTCTCCAGAGCTTCAGCCCTGTTTCCCCAGCTACAGGTAGGGCTCTTCTTTGTAGGGAGACCAAGGCCCTGTGGTGACCAGGGGACCATGTTCAATCAGGAAAGCATGGTCCTTTAAAAAGTATTTGATCAGGATGTGGGCACTTTCAATCACCATGAGTTTTTGATAAACTGAGATTTAGAAATTGCTTCTTTTGCATGTGTGTGCTTTATGGGACTATGATATCAGAGGCTATTTATTAACTTGTGTGAGGTTTGATTGAGATAGTTGTTCTGGTCTGAATGAAAGCTGCTATAGTGAGACAACTTACTAGCATCCACTTCAGTTACCACGATTGGTTTGGAGAATTGAATTCGGAATCCCCAGGGATAATCACCAGTTCCTTTGAACAGCCTCACGGTTCGCTCACGAACTAAAGAAAAAGCAAAGAGGGCGTTCTTTTGAGTTACTCTTTAGATACCACAAATATGCTTATAAAAGTAGCTAGTATTTATTGCTTGTTGATGACATGCCAGACCTAATAAAAATGTTTTAACCACTTACTAGTATTATCTAATTTAATCTTCATATCAGCCTATTATTACTCTTTTTTTGGAGAGGAGGAAACTGAGGCACAGAGAGTTTTTTGTGTTTTTTTGGGGGGGGGTGGGAGAGAATCTTAGGCAGGCTCCACACCCAGTGCAGAGCCTGATGCGGCGCTTGATCGCATGACCCTAAGATCATGACATGAGCTGAAATCAAGAGTTGGATGCTTAACTGCCTGAGCCACCCAGGTGCCCCAAGACACAAAGAGGTTAAACAATTTGTCTGAGTCACATGGTGAGTAAGGGGCAGTGCTCACCACCCCAAGGCAGCATGACTCCCAAAAGGCAGCTGAGCCTTACAGGTCGGAGTCACTCAGATCCATAAACAATAGGACATTTGTAGGATATACATGGAAATAAGAAAACAGAATCCTCAGCTGTACATTTAAGTCTTACAGGAACCCAGGGAAGCCTGAACAACGGAGTTCCTCAGAATAAGCAGGAACTGCTGGGTGGACTTTGCAGATATTGTAACTGTAATGATGTGCTGTATTGAAGGTGGAGAGTTCCAGAGACTTCACAGTAAGAATTCATAGATTTTTTACATTAGTCTAATGATCTTTAATTAATGTGGCCCTGCTATTTCTCAGTCTGCTTTTCCATGTATCTTCTCCCTTTTTCTCCTGCTACCTCCACAGCATCTTTTCTGTATATGTGTAGGGATGTGTGTCTATGTGCTTGTGTGTGTGTGTGTGTGTGTGTGTGTTTATTTCTTCTTCATACCTTCTGCTCACTAATGAGTTTGGCTTATTCATAACTTCAGCTCACTCATGGGCCCTCTTGACTTTTCTCTACCTCAAAGGCATTTTAACTTCTGTGCTCACTACCATAAGGCCATCTTCCCACTTCATATTTCTGAGTGAGAATCTCACAGGTTGAAAACAACTCTGCTCATAACTCTTAGGGCTGTTACTCTTCGGGGGTGACAGAAGGGCAGGATTATAAGGCAGAAAATATGTCTCTGAAGGACTGTTCCTTTTGCGGCAGAACAATTTACATAATGGCAGGTGTGGACATTGTAAGCAGTTTGTCTTTTAGTGTATATTTTACATCTTGTTTTTTATTTAGAAAAAAAGTTATGCCTAAGTCATGCTAGAATATAAAACTGAAATAAAACATCTGAAGGGCCTGCATGATCTCAAAAGATCCATATTTTTTTTAAGTGCTGATAAAATTATCCAAAGAATGATAAACAAAAGGCTTCAAAATACTGAGTGTTTGGTTGTATTTAAGGTCAGGTTCACCAGAGAGAACCACTCACCTAATACTGGGAGAATTAATCTGTTCCCAACAATTATACTTTATTGTGATATACTTTATTGGATGATTTTTCTTTTTCTATATGTTAATACCTAAAGATGATAAAGAATAAATCATAATAAAGTATAACGATAAACTCCCTGAGTTCTGTAAGTGAATTATTAGTAATAGGCTTATTGTTAAGTCTGTGGGGGGCAAGTCAGGTAATTAATTATAAAATAAGAATACTCATCTATTCATAAGGACAGGGCAGATTCACACCTTAAAATTATAATTTAATAGAATCCCCTTTCATTAAAAAATAGGAGTACATTGGAATTTATGGGTAATATATTTTCCTGCTTCTTTCCAACCATTCTTTGATATTTTTGTATTTCACTTCTCATGTCTCAGATAGTTTGAGATCTTCCTCCAGATTAGAGATCAAGGACATTTCCTCTCATTCCTCATTTGCAGGGTTGTATCCTCTTTAGATCCATATTCAAAGGCTGTTATGGAATGCCTCATGTAGGCAAATTATGGATAGAATTAGAAGCAATTAAGAGGTCAAAAGAACTCTTAAGAATTTAAAATGATTGACTTAACAATTACATTTTGAGTGGGAAAAGACCTTACTCCAGCTTTCTACTTGATGAGGAATCCCTTCCTTGCCATCTGACAAATGATCTGGGTCGGTGAGTCCCTGATCTTTGGAGATACTATTATTATAAATTTACATTACAGTTTAAAGATTTCTGATTACAAAGTTTGTAAGAAGATTTGCCATTATTTTATTAAATTTTCTCTCAGATATTCTGAGGTAAATGAGTGAGTTTTTTTTTTAATTAAATTTCCTATAAGAAGTGACAAATACAGTAAAAAGTTAGGCAATATGTCCAAATGTGTTTGGATGTGACCTTCTGCTTGGTCGGCTAGGGAACAGAAATATCTGCTAAAAACAAGGAAATACGTGTCTCTGTCTTTAGTGATCCCTTATAGCCTAATAGTGGAAGTCATTCATTCACAAACATTTACTTAATATCTACTGTGTGTCCAGATGTTTTCCTTTGTGTTACGACTGTAATGGTAAAGATGGACAAGAGACTTTTTCTCATGAACTTTTCATGCTAGACACCGGCTGCCAAAATTGGCAAACATTTAAAGAGAGGAAGGATAAAGTCTCTTCCTGTGCATTCCTGAAGGAATGTTTAACTTTCCAAAATGTCTGGAGAAAATACACTGTTTCTCTGCTGTTGAGAACCGTATCAGGAAAACATGCCAAAGTTGCTGGGAAGGTACTAGTGTAACCCAGAGCTAAAACTCTGTCCTCTGCTCTATTCTATGCTCTTGGGGAAGATTTCCAGCATTTTGTTAATTTCCTTTTGGCAGTCATTTTATATCACTGTTTTGATTGCCATTTACTGGACCTCAGTATAATTTAAGGGACAGAAATAAGAAATTCAAGGACACAGAAAGGGATATTTTCACGATCTGCAACAGGCTGGTAGCCAATCGGGGCAGAAAGAAAATCAGAAATCCTATTTCTGACCTCTGTAGAAATCTTTTCTAACATCTCCACTTGTCAAAACGTTTTGCTCCCTCTAGGTTACCCTCCTGATACTGTCTTCTGCTTTTGACAGATTGATTACCCAACAGATACTTGTTTAATGGAAGATTTTTATTGTGTTGATTCAAATCAAATCATGTTTCTTGTTTTGTTTTTGTATTACATGAGACTCTGAAGATAGCTACTGCTTTCAAGGCCACGGTGATAGTGCCTTTTTTTTTTCTTCAATCAGGCAAATTGAATGTCAACAATGTATGTGAAAGTATAAAAAATTCAATGAAGTCTTTAAATGGTGAACTCAACTGTAGCATTCTCCTGTGGGAGACGAGACAATCAAAATGTTTTGCAATATGTTCCCTTCCCATTCTCAAGACAATTTTCTCATATTTTAAGATTTATGGGCCTGGTTTCCCCTGCCACTGTCTGGTGGATAATCTGTGAGTGCCACAGAGCTGCTGAAAAGCCACAAATGAATGTCATTGTCTTTTCAGAGACTTTGTGGGCACATCTTCAAGTAATTTATCCCCTCAAATAACACACTTCCTTGGAATCATCTTGTTAGATGTAAAAGTTCAAATGAAGGGTAAATATTTCCATAAACATAACACCACTCACATATTAAAAATACCCTAAAAGTTTTTGTTGCTCCCTCAATATGCTTTTTTTTTTTTTTAATTTTAAAGAGAGACAGAGAGCACATGAGTGTGTGCACTTGAGTGAGCACAGGTTGGGGGAGGGGGGGCAGAGGGAGAGAGAGAATCCAGATTGGCTCCGCTCAGCATGGAGCCTGACGCGGGGCTAGCTCCCAGGACCCTGAGATCATGATCTGAACCAAAGTCAGACGTATAAGCTCAACCAACTAAGCCACCCAGGCGCCCCTCAGTATACTTTGATAGTGATGCAAACCTTTATCTATTTCTCCAACTTCTAGAAGAGCTCTTTTAGGGGATTAAGATTGATTTCTTTTTTAAGTGTAAAATTTATTTTCACAAAATACATGCTGGTAGATATAAGTTAGTATTGCAGTACCTTAAGATGGCATTAGTTTAATTAAGATATATATTTTTTAAAGATTTTATTTATTTATTCATGAGAGACAGAGAGAGAGAGAGGCAGAGGGAGAAGCAGACTTCCCGCGGAGCAGGGAGTCTGATGCGGGACTCGATCCCAGGACTCTGGGATCATGACCTGAGCCGAAGGCAGACGCTTAACCATCTGAGCCACCCAGGCACCCTAATTAAGATATTCTTTAGTTAAAAATAATTCATTTGCCTCCAGCTCACCTTTCCTCCCAATCTCCGTTTTCTTCTGTTGATCTCTCAATATCATGTAGTTAAGAATATAAGCATCTGCTAACACTTCAGGTGTAAGTAAGAAAGAACAACTGCCACATTCTTGAACTAAGTTTCAGTCCAATAAATGGTATTATGAAACTCACTGGCCACACTTAAACGTTTTGTTTTTCTTATGTGTGACATGTATATCACACACATGAATGCATGGGAATTTTTTGGGCAAAATTGAACAAACACATGTGTATATGCATATGTGTATATGAGATTATGTAGGTATGTGTGTGTTGTGAAATTTTTTGGCAAAATTGAACAAATTTTCTTTTTTTTAACCAAAGCAAATAATAATAAATCAACCAAATGCTTTGTTTTTTGATGACCATAAGCAGTTGTAGAAATAGTGATAATTGTACTTTCTTACAGATATCATGTATCAGTTGTTAACCAAAATACTGTGAGGGAATAATTGTATTTATTCATCTTATGTTTTCATACCTGCCTTTCATGAACAAATAGGCAATAAATATTTATAAATTTAGTATCTTAAGTAATAACAATTGTTTAGAATTCGTAGAAAATATATATGAATATATACAAACATATATGTGAATATATATTTAATATTCATCCAAAATTCTCATAAAAATTAAAAACGGGTGAGAGATAGAAATAGTCAAGATGGATAGAAATAGCCAATTATAGTGATCACATATATCATTTCATTTTTTATAACACTGTAAATAGGCAGAGAGATAGTAACAATAAATGACGTTTCTAAGGTCACATAGCTGGTAAATTTCCGAATAGTACTGAAATCTAGGGCTTTTTATTTATTCATTCAACAAATACGTATTGGCTTCCTATGATGAGGCACACACTGTCCTACGTGCTTGGAATACATCAGAGAACAAATAGACAGAAATCCTAACATCCCAAATTTTACCTTCAGCCTGGTGTCCTTTTCCCTATACTATTCTATTACTCAAATAAAAGTTAAATATAGAAAATCTTCTTAAAAGTTTATTCCTAGATCCTCATCATCTATTTTAATTTTCAAAAATTCCATTCTGAATTCTTTAAATTTTTAGATTTAAAGTCTTACACTTACTTTTCAATGAATGGTTAAGCTTATTATGATATGAATATAAATAAATAGTCTAAATGCACAAAATATAAAACTTATTTTATGCATGTGTGCAAGAACTCATTTAGATTTACAACTTTGTACTGAACATGATAAGTACATCTTTGTAAAATGTGTCACTTCTCACTGTATATCTTTAACAACTTCCACTAGTACCTGGACCATATAGTAGGCATGATATTTGTTAAATGCATCATTGCATAGTTAACTTAAAAGATTATTTTCAACCTGAATCTTTGCTTGCTCAAGTTAAATTGTTGGCTATTCATCAAGGTCATTTATTTATACCAATAAAACATAAGTTTACAAAAGCTCTACGCCTTAATTTTTATAGCAAAGATTGCACGATATAATAATTTCACATACTAAAACTTGTGATTCAGGTATGAGTCTTTTTTAATCATTAAGCTATTATTGCATTAGGGAAATATACATAGTTTCAGTAAACTAAAAATTTCATAAAAATTATGAAATTATTAGAATATTAATAGTCTGCAAAAATATTTATATTATTAAATGAAGATATAATGACTAAATAATTACATTATTAAATGTGAAAAACAGGCTATAAAATCTTATGTATCAAACTATATACATGATAATATAAAATGCATATTTCATGTATATTTAAAAACAAAACTAGACCTTTGTATAATAAATAAATAATAATTTAAAAATGCAGAAACAATAAAATGGTCATATTTTGGTGTTAGAACAATAGATGTTACTTGTTCATACTCTCCAGTACATTTTTTAAAAATAGTATTTTTACCCCTAGAATGGAAAATACTGGACTCTTCCTACGTTAATCTTTACTCCACCTTTGGAATTATAATTCTATGTTTGAATGAGCTCTTAAGACAGTTTTAATTTTAATAGCTTTGGATTCTTTCCCAATATTAAGAAATACATTGTATCTGTATATATATTTCCCTCCAAACACTCCACCCTGTGTGCATTTTGCCAACTTCAGAGGCTCCCCTGGAGCTTGGTTACAAGTTCGCTGAGGTGTTTATTTTATACGGTAACTGTAGAGTCCTTACCAGCTACTGGTCGGGGTTTTTTACTAAGACATCTGGGACTGTCCTCCGGATTCCCATCATCCCCTCGGAAAACCCACGCTGCTGAATGGAAATTCTCTGTGTAGAATCCTTTCTCTTCAAGATCAATTCGAAAGCCAAGATCCACAGAACAACCATCTTCTGAGGTGACTGAGGAACAGAGACGGGGATTAGGTGAATTATGCTCTGGCAAGAAAGGAGGAGCACACACGCTGATGGGCAAGGGGGAAAGCAGCTGAACATGTGCGGGGCCAAGTCTTCACTCAAGGCAGAGTGGCATCCTCGAAAACAAGGAGCTAAGTTTGTTGGACAGTTCCCTTGGGAAAAACTTAGATAATCCTAAAATATCATAAATAAAACGGGCATTGCTTGAGGGCCTAGATGCTGGAAGTCAGTACATTAGAGACAGCACTGTGAATCATTTTGTTGAGGAAAATATAGAGAAAATAATTGTTCTGAGACTTACATATTAATGCTTAGGCATTAAGAGGAAGCCACGTAAGACTGAGAAGGAGAATCTGTTTCAGAATTCCAAGCATAAGGGAAGAAACGCTATTATCTTTCTGTGCTTTGAAGAAGGCACTGCAAAAACATTCCTAAAAAACTCACTGTGGTCTTACGTGTAGAATAAGGCCTATCGGGAGGCAGGTAAAGTTTCATCTGACAGTTTCATTCATAGCAATTTTGGGTTTTGATGTATTTGGAAGTCCCTTGGCTAGTGTGGACGGCTGTGCTAGTTAAGACGATAACATTGCTTTTCTGTATCTGCTTCCAAGGGCTTTTTTGTCGCCCTGTTTGGGTAATTCAAACCTGAATAAAGTCATGCCCCAAGTCTTTCAGTCTTTCATGTGTGCAGAATTAAGAAGCAGCATTTCAGAACCAAAATGTAATTTCAAGAAAAGCCTAAATCCATTACTTGCACTTCTCAGCTATCATGCAGTTTAGAGATCACAGTATGCTTCATAAACAACAACAAAACACCTCTCTTTCAATCTCCTCTCATGGACTGCACACAGTTCTTCCTATTCCTTTCCCTCAAAAAAGAGGTAAAATCTCTTCCTCCTCCTCCTCACAATGTCAGGCAGTGACCAGCTGGACTTCCACTGAAGGTCAGTTATAGAAAGTCCCCAGGAAGAATGGTTCTTCTCCTCTTACTGATTTACTCTGGAGAATCCTTCTAAATGGTTCCTGTCCTAGGCCCTACATTTTCACATCTGTTCTCTTAGTACCAAAGAGTGTAAATGTTACTTATTGTCCTGACACACGGACAAATGCAACAATAGGTTTCTATCTCATACATTTGTTTCAGTTGTGTAGAAATGGTCACAGGTGGTATGATGACAAAGTATGCAGCAGCATAGTCTCTTGCAGACAGTCAAGAACAAACTCCAGTATCTTTATAAAAATGTATTATTGAGGTTTAGTTGACATACCATGTTATATTAGTTGAACCCCGATATCTTTAATGCTTGTTCTTGTAGTTTTTATTTTGTACAGCAAATGAGATTTCATGAATCATTTGATACTAATCCACAGTTTAAATGGTTTCAGGTGCATTCATTCATTGTTTACTCATTTATTGAATAGAATTAAAAGAATTGTTCTTCTGTCATGAGCAAGGGGCAAGTTAGGCATAATGGGGGTAGAAAGATAAGGTAGGGGACTCATGAGGAAGTAAGAGAGTTTGGAGGAAGGAGAGAGGAATTCTGGATGTAGAGATGGGAAGGATTAAAAGAAGAAGAACTTGAAGAGTGGGCAAAATCTCTACAGGAAGATGGGGTTGTGGATTGCTAAGTAAACATGATACGGACAAGCGGACGGCAGTGAGGAAGTAGGTACTGAAAAGATAGACCATGTTGATTGAATATAATGTTAGTGTGAAAAAATAAAGGGGGTGGCATATTGGAGTGCTATGTAATGATAAAGTAGGAATGTAAATTATATGAGAACATTATCAGACATCTTGTTGATTGAAATAAAAATGATGAAAACTTTAGGATACTTTGACTCTGCATATAGCATGCCTTCTTTCACACATCATATTTCAAAATCACTTTTTTTGCATTTTTTTTAAAAAGTCTGAGTGTGACATTTGAGTTTAAATGGTAGGAAAAGTAAACCAAAGAAATTATAACAATTTGTTGACCTATCTTTCTGAGCTTTAAGCCTAAATCAAAGCTGCTTTCTACATAGTACTTGTTAAAGTTACAGAAACCTTAAAGGATTTTAAAGCATGAAAGCACCTTTCCTTATTTGATTTATATCTTATATCCTTGGCCTTAAATATTCAGTTATATTTTAATATTTATGAATATAAGGTACACAGATTCCTGGGCCTGTGGATTTATCTTTATTATTATTTTTTCCCCAAGCAGTAGGTAGGTCTTTAAATTATAGTGATCTTTGTTTTTATCAGCATGCAAGAGACTGTTACAGCAGCTCACTTATTTACAAACAGATTTGATTATGTGGATGAGCAGTTTTCTGTTCATTCAGTTACCAACACAGAGCTAATCAACATACCCTTACATAAACTGAGGCATAAAATTTGTGATAAAATCCAATGAAGCAGCAAGCCACACACCTGCTACAGGTTTGAGCTTCTAGATTTCTCAACAACTGCCCCTGTGGAAATTTGAGCCAAGTAAATAATCCAAATGTACCTTTGTCACTAAAACTTTGTCTCCAAAATTTGGCTTGTGGCGATGAGCCTTTTAATAAATGAAACTCTTAAACAGAATGAGCTCTTAAATATGCTTGGTATTACTGAAATTGAATTTGCACTCCTTGGCTCTTGAAAAACTAAAACTCTTCTTTTTTCACTTTAGAATTAAAAAATAAAATACTCAATTCAGTTGCAGATGGCTTTAGGCATTCTCATATCTCTTTCATTCCACTGCATTATTTGAGATAATAATATGGCATCAGAGACCCTGTTGGGCTTTCCCAGAGGTGAATCAGGTTCAGATCTGAATGGTCCAACCAGAGGGAGTGGGCTGGGTCCAAGAGCATAGACTTGGTTAGGCTATCTGGGTTTGAAACCCAGTTCCACTGCTAATTTACAGCTGAGTGACTGGACAAGTCACTTATCCTCTCCATGACTCAGATTGCTCATTTGAGAAAGTGAAGATGAAAATCTAGTTCTTAGCTTATGGTGTTGTTGGGATAATTCATAAATATTTTGTAAAGGCTGACATCATAAGCACAATGTAATTGTGAGCTCTTATTTTTAGAAAACAGAGTTCTTTTGTCTGCTTGCCTCTCTCTCTCGCTCTCTCTCTCTCTCCATCCCCTCCTTTCTTATTTCCATGGAAACCAATGTTTGGAAAATACATTTCCATAATAACTTTTGTAGCTGAATGAAATAAGGGAAATGCTATCAAGTATCCTCACACAATTAGACCCAAATTCTTGCCACATCTGTTTGTGATACAGGAGCCATTTGAGATTATAAAAATCAGAGCTCCGTTTTGCAGGCCCTTTCTGACTTTAGTTTACAGCCTTCAAGTTACTTACCTGGTGTGCCTTAGTCAGCATTCCCCACAGCCTCAACTGTGTCCACATACATAAATATGTCATTCCTAATGTCTTTTCCAGTTATTATGTAGGAAGTCAGAGATGAGTGAGATTAACAGACTGAGAGACACCAGCTGTAATGACGCTCGATAAAGCTGTCAGGTTTTAAGTCATGGATTAGTAGCATATCCTGACTCTATAAATGAGATAGAATTTAAACCACACATTAAACAATGTTAGCCCCAGCAACTTGGAGTGAATTGCAGCCTCTGTTGAAAAGTTTCTGAAGAAACACGACATGAGGGTGTTTATGGCTTGGATAAACTGAGAAATAAAATGGCAGACAGTTCAATTCCCTCGTGTCTAACGTGAAACCAATTGTTCAAGTTTTCACTCCAAACAGAATTCACCTCAAGGGAAACATAACCATTGTTTTAATTTAAATGATTGTGCTCTTTTGGCCTGAGTGTGAATGTGTGTCAGTGACACCGTGGACTCCTGCCTCGTGTCATGCAGGTCCTGGTAAATGATTAACACGTGGCTCTCCAAAAGGAAAAACGACAAAACAACAACCCTGATTTGTACCGTTTGCCAGTCTCCGTTGCATAAATACTCCCACCCTCACCAATTTCAAGCTACCACCCTGACCTCACTAAATTGCAGTGTTAGGAAAAAGTGCGCAGGGAGCTACTGTGAACCACGACAGGCGGTTCCAGCACACCTATGGTAGTTTCTTTTTCTGAAGAAAGACACAGCAGATATGAATGTCTAACAGTGACGGTAGCGGAGGACTTGTCCATCAAACGAAGGATGAAACAGACTTGGACTGAAAGGATCCAGGGAACTCAAAGACACGGTGAACTAGAAGGAACTGGTCCTTCTATATGAGAAGAAACTGAAAACTAGAGAAAATGGTCCCTTTCGCTATGCCACATACAGATCGTCTGTGGTTAATCAAAGCTTCCATGCAAACTAATTTTTTGTTTAGATCATTCAAAAATTGTTCCAGGTAATAGTGGAAGCTACTGTTATAAGTAATAGATTTTTGGGGTGCCTGGGTGGCTCAGTCGTTCAGCGTCTGCCTTCGGCTCAGGTCATGATCCCAGGGTCCTGGGATCGAGCCCCGCATCGGGCTCCCTGCCGGGCGGGAAGCCTGCTTCTCCCTCTCCCACTCCCCCTGCTTGTGTTCCCTCTCTAGCTCTCTCTCTCTTTCTCTGTCAAATAAATAAATAAAATCGTAAAAAAAAATAATAGAATTTTATTACTGCATGTAACATTGTGTTTCTGGTTTTGTTGTTTATAACCAGATTGTTCTTCCCTCAGGTTCTTCCTTCTTAGCTTTTAAGATGGGTAGATTCGGATTACTGCAGTGTTAGTGGATTGTTGAATACCTCGATAATTTTGGTTACATGGGTTTAGAGGTACGAGTTGCAGTTGAATTTTCCATGGTATAAAAGAGGAATTTCAAAGGTCCAGAAAGGAGAAAACAGAACTCAATCACTATGGGGATTATATAAGGGAAGCGGTGCTATAAAAGGGCCTCCTCAGGTGACCATAGGGCGGCATAGGGACCTTCAAAGTAGAATGGGATCTAGAGTTTTCTTTTTTTTTTTTTTTTTAAAGATTTTATTTATTTATTTGTGTGAGAGAGAATGAGAGAGAGCACATGAGAGGGGGGAGGGTCAGAGGGAGAAGCAGACTCCCTGCCGAGCAGGGAGCCCGATATGGGACTCGATCCAGGGACTCCGGGATCATGACCTGAGCCAAAGGCAGTCGCTTAACCAACTGAGCCACCCAGGTGCCCGGGATCTAGAGTTTTCAATAACAGCAGGACCTCAGTCTCCTCATTCCTTCCAGGCTCCTGCTGATCTTCACTCTTGGTCAAAGCCCACAAAAAGCCAGGGGGCAAATAAGCCCCTTGATATAGTCCAGAGAGGTGAGACACCTAGGGCCGAGTGTAAGGTGGAGAAGAGTGGAAAAGGAAGCTAGAGGGGCAAATGGAGGCTATTGCAGATGTGGGTTCAAGATCGAGGAGTAAGCATAAACCCAGCCTCCAAGTTTGATAAGAATGCTAGAAAACATATATGTGGATAGGTCCTAACTCTTGCACGGTATTTTATTAAAAGTGTGACAAACTGAATTACACATCTGTAGAAGCAAGGGTTGAGGCTGAATTTTTTCTGCATAATAAAACAGCATTTCAAAGTTCAGAGGAAATCAGCAAAGAGATGGAAGGGAAGGGTGTGTGTGTAGCACAGTATGTGTTTTAAGACCTATAGAAATGTTTAAAAGCAAGAAGGGAGTTAGTACACCAGTAGCTAGGAAATACTTGAAATCCAGGATCAACCTATAAGCCATGAAGTGAAATCATAGCAGAGAATACATGTAAGAAAAATTGTTTCCTATTGAAACATATTTGACATAGAATATTATGTAAATTTAAGGTGTACCACACGTTAACTTGGTACATTTATACAGTGAAATGTGATTGCTATTGTAGCAATAATTGGCACCTGTCACATTTCATAATTATTCTTTTCAGTAGTTTTGAATAATGAACTTCTAGTCTTTTAGCAAGTTTGATGATGATAATACAATGCTGTTGTCTGTACATTTTATCTCTAAGACATATTTACTACTCATTGCAGGTTAGTACCTTTAAGCAACATCTGTCTTTTCCTCCTATTCCCCAACCCTTGGCAATCAACATTTTACTCCCTGTTTTTATGATTTTGGCTTTTTTGATTCACATATAAGTTATACACTACTTGTCTTTCTCTGACTTATCTGTGAGAAAGTTTTGATGTAGAGCAGTGGGAACACCACCAAGAATGAGGGAGCTAAAGATGCCCTGGGGTGCAAACAACCGGGTGATCAATTGGACCACCATAGCAGAAACAGCAGGTAGTTTGACGTCCCTACATCACTCACTTTGAACTACACTGTGGGTCAAGAAACAGCAGTGATTGTACCTGTCTTTAGCCATGAGCAATGAGTGTGTGAAAAAGTCAAGGACTGAGAACAGAGGACACCCAGATGGGATATGGAATATCTTGTGCAGGAATAAGTCATTTATTGCAACCTGAAGCAGGAGACTATGAGAGGAAAAAGGAAAATAGTATCTGAAGTTGTATGTGAGAATTTATGAGAATTGAAGAAAGCTTTGAGTCATCAGTATGTAATAGCCTATGGGATGACAAAGATGAAAACATATTTGAAATACACACAGTGAAATACATACTAGAAAAGTTTTAGAATACCAAGGTTATAGAGAAAACCCTAAGAGCTAATAGAGACAGAAGTTGGATTAATAACAAAAGTTTTGAGAATGAGATTGGATTTAGACTTCTCATCAGCACCAATGCCCCAGGAAGACAATGAACCAGCTTGTTCAGTAGTTTGAACCTAGAATTCTGTACTGAACTATGCCAAACTGCCATTCAGAATTAAAAGGCAAGTAAATACATCTTCAGATATATCAGGACTCAGTTTATCTCCCAAATAATCTCTCTCAAAAAATTGTTACAGTATTATTGTAAGAAGAAAAAGAAATTCTCTTAGAAGTAATTGGTGCATAAAGTAATGATAAGAAAAACTAAATATTAGGTATTGGTTATTAAAATATTTTTTTTTAAATTTGAACCAAATTCTGCAATATATCAATATAGAAACTGATGAGGGGAAGGAGGAATAGAAGTGGAAGAAAAGGAACCTTACAACAAAATGTGAAGCAGTGGGAATATTTTATTGGAAGTCCAATATAACAAAGGTGTTCTCCAGGGAGGTATTTCAAGTCTATGAACAGAAGAGGGATAATAAAACAACCCTATACAGTAGTATATGTGAAAATAAAAATTTAAGATTTTACAGATCCAGAGTCCTTGCTGCCAAGTAGGAAGATGCACATAATTGATCAAGGGACAAGAATGAAACACTATCGGGACAAAATGGACCACTCAAGTTGTATTCTTCACTGTTCACATGAATGTAAGAACACTGTGGTGGGATAATACAGTACAGTGTCTTATTATTTAATTTAATAATTTTATGATAATTTAATAATTTAATTATTTTATTATGATTTTGCCCACACATTAATAGCTACATTCAATTCCTAATCTGTGCCAGCTCTGTGACTCACTCTGGATAAATTTTACTGCTGCCTTCAGGAATTGTGCTTATGTCATTCTATCAGCTTTTCTGTAGGAAGAGCCTGGGATAGTCAGCAGTGTCTCTATCATAAGGACTTCATTCTCTGCAACACAACTCTTGGGTTCCTGGACCCAGTGGTAACGTGTGTGTGTGTGCGTGCACACGAGTGTGCCACGCCAACAAGCAATTCTCAGGACACTTAGCTGAAAATTCCAACCCTCTGATCACTGTGGTAGGTTCCTCGGGTCCTCAGCCCCACCTAGGTTGCGTAGGGCTTTCAAAAGTCACCTCATTAGCATAACAAAAGACACCTTTCTTGCTCTCTTCATGGAAGATTCTAAAGATTTTAGAAGCTGTGAGACAGGAACCAGTGGACCAAGATCAACTTTATATGAGGATGAATTTGAATGACAAAATATATATTTTATATTTCTTATAAATCACAGTATTGCATCAACTCTTTCTTTTTTTCTTTTCCTTCTTCCTTCTTTCCTCTCTCCTCTGTTCTTTCTTTCTTTCTTTCTTTCTTTCTTTCTTTCTTTCTTTCTTTCTTTCTTTCTTTCTTTCTTTCTTTCTCTTTCTCTCTCTCAGGTTTCCATATCAGTATTTTTCATGAACAGCTGCTATGTTTTGTAAATAACATGGAAATGACAAATGTCTACTACTTGGATAAGTATCTTCTAACAACTAGCTGCTAGAATTTTTGGAGCCAGATTAGTGGTGGTATATACTGAATGTACTAATGCTCCCCTCTTTTTCTTTAACATATTATTTTTCCCTTCATTTGGATTTCCTCACTGATGACCTACCTTCCATTCTCAATTGCAGTTGATTGTGGGACTGGGGTATAATGCTGATTTAATAATACTCTTTCAGTACCAAGAGAAACACCATCTCATTAAAATACACATTCATTTAAAGAACATTTTAGAAATGTTAAATCAGGAAGAAAATTGTTTCTTTTAATCAAACATACTAATCTTAGCTTTTTACATTATACATATTTTTGTAAGCCAACTCAAATTGTTTGCAGTAGGGGACAAATTTAATTCTGTAAAGAATCCTATAGTTAGTCATTTCAGTTTCTGAAGAGAAAAGGAGACTTAGTAGGCAGTTGTGTTTTGAAGGAGATAATTTACGAAGTTTGGATTCTTTAATGCATAATGAAGAGTTGATCATTCCAAAAATATCTTTTATATAAAAGCATATAATCACCACATTGTCATGTTCAAGCAGTGAGGTTTATATTCTGGAGATAAGAGGGAGGGGACTTGGTTAGCTTTACCTGTTGCTTTGCTCTGGTTTTGGAAAAGAAGGTGATTGTCTACTCACTGGATCCTTCAGTGATGTTGCTGGCAAATGAACTCCCCCCTGCTGAGCTGCATCTTTTGCCATCTTTGAATTGCTGCCTCCTTCTGGCCCACTGGTCTATTGCTTCTTCTTGGGAACCATCACTGGCCCTTGTACCCCTTGGAGCCAATTCCTGGGATAACTTGCGGAGGCTATTTATTTCCAAATTCCAATCTAGATTAGAGTATGAAAGTGAGACAACATTTCAAGATAGAATTTCAAATATTTCAGTCTTTGAAACAGAATCACTAGAATAATACAGCTCCTTCATGATTCACTTTTTAAACTTGTATTACATGGAAAAAAAAATCCATATAGATAGAAAGTGGGGGAATCACCATGCATTACCTCAGCTGGATTCAATTCAATTGATAATCCTTGGGTAACAGGAGTATGCCTGATATTATATTAGTTATTCTGGAGGAGCAAAGTGCACATAAATTGTTAATTAGTCCCCCTGAATTCTCAAAAAGAAGACAAAATATTATCTGAATTAGTTAATTTACAATCTATGATAACAAGTTTACTATTCCACTCAAGTGCTTTATGGTTTAACTTCTGTTAATCACAAGAATGCAAATTTCATGATACTTTTCTTGTTGCAAGTATTGATTCCAAATAAGGAAAGGGAAAAAAAATCAAAATGAGTGAGGCTTTGATAATTTCATATTTGAATAACAACTTGAAATACTTGATTTACTTCTCAGCTGCTGCGTTCTGTCATCATAAGCCATGAGACTGTGTACTAATTAGAAGAAAGAAAATCACAAATAAACTAATTATAGTAAAATCAGATTTTAAGAAAACTAACAAAAGAAAAACAAAATAGCAAAGCACATAATACCTACTAGGTAATTTGATAGGCTGGAATTGGTTAAGATTTTACTTGCTTTTACTTTTTGACACTACATGAAAGGCAAGCAACATCAATTTAAAAAGAGAACAAATCTTAACCTTTTATTCTATTCTAAGGAGCAAAGGAGTTATAAAATTTGGTATTTGTAAATTAAAATCTAATTTATCAGTATCAAAGTTTGCTCTTAGAACTATTTAAGTGATAAATGGGATATATCCATAAATAAATTATATCTTTATTTTATATATAATTATTAATGGTCCATTTGCATAACAATTTAAATTTCACTTGTCAGGGACAAAGACCTGGAAGATGGGAAGAGTTATTATCCAATTCTTCTCATTTTCTATAACTCTGCTGTTGACCCCTACCTCTTCCTTAGGAGATAAGAGGGGGACAGAAAAATGACATTCATTCTATATTTACTGTTCACTTTCTATACATGTATCATTTTTTTTTTTTGAGAGGAGAGAGAGCACATGTGCACATATTGGGCGGTGTGGAGGAGGGAAAGGGAGAGAGAGAATCTTAAGCAGGCTCCATGCTCAGCATGGAGCCCTACACGGGGCTTGATCTCACAACCCTGAGATCGATCATGACCTGAGGAGAAATCAAGAGTCAGACACTTAACTGACTGAGCCACCCAGGTGCCTCATGTTCACTTTCTATATATTAATTTCCACTGTTACTGGGGCTGCAACTATGAATAAGATTACCTTTTTTTTTTTTTTTTTTTTTGTCCTCTGCGATTTTAAACAGTGGTGGAACTTTTAAAAATTCTCTGGCCACTTTCTCCAATGCTCGCTCTAGTTCCATTTGCTGAGATTAAGAGTCCAGGTTGACTCTGAAGGCCTCCATGAGATGAGAAGGAAAATTTTCTAATGTCAACTATTTTACATTAAGAGCAATTCTTGGGGTGCCTGGGTGACTCAGTTGGTTAGGCAGCTGCCTTCGGCTCAGGTCATGATCCCAGGGTCCTGGGATCGAGCCCCACATCAGGCTCTCTGCTCAGCGGGGAGCCTGATTCTCCCTCTCCCTCTGCCCTTCCTCCAGCTTGTGCTCTCTCTCACTCGCTCATTATGTCTCTCAAAAAAAAAATAATAATAATAATAAAAAAAATAAAAGCAATTCTTTCCTGAAATTGCTGGAGAAAAAAAGAAGTTCTGTGAGCCTAGGAAACTGAGTGTGATGGAAATATGGCCCTGTGATATGGTAGGAAAAGTTTTCCTCTAGCCTTTTCTTATGTACATAAATGGAAAGAAATTGTGTGCCCTACAGTATGTTTTGAAGTGTGCTTTGAGAACCACTGTAATGCCTACTGAGTGCAAAGTATCACTCCCCTTGTCCTGCTTGGTATTTATAGAATCTCAGATTTGCTAAAGTATAAGGTAATTTGGTCTCATTATCCTCTGTATGCTTAAAACACTTTTACAAGATTTCTACTAAGTAGTCATTCAATCTAAGCTTGAGCACTTCCCATACTCAAATGTATTACCTGTTTATAACTTGGATCAGCATAATCTTTGAATATTTCAAACTGATAGGAAGTTTTTACTTGGTGAATTGAATCTAGCCCAATAACCTTCATTTACATATGAGCTTCTTCCTCATTCCATGAATGTGGATGTTTACTGAGCCTTTCTAGGAATCAGGCAATGTGCTTGCCTGATTTGGGGCTGGAATGAAGACATCAAGTATTCTGAAGGACTCTATTAAAATATACAGAGTCATTTTGTAAGAATAATATGTTAATCCATTAAAAGACACACTAATGTTTTATCAAGCATGAATGTAGAAATAGAAAAGTATCACTTTGTAGAAATAAAAAAAAAAAGAAAGAAATCTATCATTTTGAAAGACAAAGGGAGGCCTACAGAGTAAGCTGGAGACCAAGGAGAGGAAGATGCTCAGCTGGGAGGAGCCCTGCTGGACGAAGGATGGGCATTGAAAATGGACCCTGGATGTTGGATCCTGGACTTGCTCATCTATTGAGAAATGTTGAAATGGGCAGCAGTGTGAAAAGTACACAATTTCACAAAAGTTAGCTTGTTGGAAATTATCCTAACAGCTGTATTCTGCTATAAGAAAAGGAATATTTTCTTTATTCATCTTTTTATCCCTAGAAGTTGGTGCAGATCTTGGAACCCCCATTTGCCTTGATGTTGGCTTTCAGAATCACTCCTTCCTTGGAACACAGCAAAATAAAGTATCTTACATATGACTGCAAGTTTTGTGTCATATTACATATAAAGGGCTGCTTAATTATATTTTATGCCATGTAAAATATCATTTAATCTTTCTCATTCTCTCCTTGTCATTCTCACAGAATAGTCTAGTTTTGGTTTCTTCATTAAAATATTTTATGATATAAAATTTTTTCTCTGGCAGAGATCTTAAAGATATATTTTAGTCTATTTACAGCTAGAGAAATGAGGCCCTGAGAAAGTTCTTTACCCAGGATTACAGAGACCTGACTTAGCAGGGGAAAAACCCAGAATTTAGTTTTAAGAGTTTAAGACTGGTATCCTTTCCTTTATATCACTGGCTTTTTGACCTCCCACCACCTGCTCGTCCCCACCCCCTCTTTTTTATCTAGTTCAGAGGTCATAGACTGTTTAGTCTGCACTTTGTCTTGAAAGTTTTATAGTCTAGAGATTCATATATACACATGAGTTTATATATCTATTTTTATATTTACATATATATTATATATAATTTATATTTATATTTTACATATATATATATAAAATCCAGATCTCCAGCTCTCTTGAAAAATCGGAAGACCTGGCAGTACTGGACCTGTATTCTCATTCCCTGTGGACAGAGCTCCCTCTCGGTCACCAACACTCCATTATTTCTCACATGCATCCTGCTTTGCTCATTTACATTATCTGCCTGGCTTTTGGAAGCAGTCCAGATTGTGACCTCTAATCTAGTTAATTTGCAAGCCCATACACAGGTGGGTGGAAGGGACTATATAATACAGATCTTCTTCAACTTATGATAGCGTTGTGTCCTGATAAACTCATGGTAAATTGAAAATATCGTAAGTCAAAAGTGCATTTAATGTGCCTAACCTCCTGAACATCACAGCTTAGCTTAGCTTACCTTAGCTGTGCTCAGAACACTCACATTAGCCTATGGTTGGGCAAAACCAACTCACACAAAGCCTATTTTATAATAAAGTGTTGAATATCTCATACAATTCATTGACTACTGTACTGAACGTAAAAAATAGAATGGCTGTATGGGTTCAGGATGATTGTAAGTGTACGGGTCGCTCGTCCTTGTGACCGTGTGGCTGCCTGGGCACTGGGGCCGCACTGCCCAGCATCATGAGAGAGCATGGCACCACATATCACTAGCTGGGGATAGATCAAATTCAAAATTCGAAGTACACTTACCGAGAAGAAGTGTACATATATCATATGTATTCGAAGAATACATACCGAGTATGTATCACTTTTGTACCACCCTTAAGTTGAAAAATTTAAATTGAATCTTTGTAAATCAGGGACTATCTGTATTATTGTCAGCACTCTCATGCCAGGGATTCTTAATCTGAGGTACCTGGACAGAATCTGAGGAGTTGGAGGACACTTCCAAGAATTTAGGCATAAGTTTATGCTTATAGCAAATTTATAATTTTCTGGTAAAACAGTACAAAGATGTCCCAGTTCCTCAAAGCAATCTATACCTTGAAAAGATTACAAAATCCTGGCCTGAGGTATCAATAGTATAATAATAATAGTATTGAATAAAGTATAGAAATATTCATAACTCTAGAAGAGTCCAATCCATGCAAATATTTAGAGATTTAAATATTTTTAATACAAACATATCTCTGAAGCATTTCCCTGTTTTTTTGTTTTGTTGTATTTTGTTTTGTTTTCACATGTGAACATAGAGTTTTGCACAAAGAAACCTAATGTGACTTCCCTGAATTCTTGCACTGAACAAATATTCATGGTGTGCCTGCTCTATTGGACAGGCACCGTTCTGGTGTTGTGGATGGAGCAATGACCAAAACAGAAAAAAATCCATGCCCTCATGACTATACCCTTGTGGGAGAAGACAGAACAAATAAACTAGTAAACCATATTAGAAGGTGAAAAATAGTGTGTAGAAAAGGGATGGATTATACCTGGGCTGGAATGGACAAGACTCAGATTGCAGTTTTAAATTGAATGGTCTGAGAAGTCCTCACTGAGGACTGAGAAGGCACCACATGAACAAAAATTTGAAGGGATGAGAGTGAACCATGTGGGCATATGGGGGAAGAGTGGTCTAGGTAGTGGAAGCAGCCCAAACAAAGGAACTGAAGCAGGATCTTGCCTGGCAGGTTCTAGCAACTCAAGGAAGTCAGTGTGGCTGGAACAGAATGATCCAGGGGAAGAAGAGTAAGGGTGTGAGAGGGAGAGTTGTAGGAACAGCCTTTTGCTGAACCACAGTAACACAGGGAACTAGGAGTTGCAATTGTTCACCCAATGAGACAATTTCAAAGTCTCCTGAAGTGCAGCATCAGCTTTGGGAAGATTCCAAATTGAATTATTAATTTACTTAAGGAAATACGCCTTGCTGGGAAGGGCAGTCCAGGGAGGAGAATGGCCTTGGGGGAAGGAGAGCCAGCCTGGGACGGATATTCATCCACAGGAGCAATGCATCTGTTCTGGGAAACACGAGTGCTCTTACTGCAGATCTGCCTCTTGCTGACTCAAGTAATTATGGACTGAAGCAAAAGTTGGGGTTAATGCCATTGATCTTGTTATCTGGAGGTATGTCGGCACTTGGCAGCAGTCTCTGTGACTGATGGATCTTAGCTTTTGGATGTTCCTGTTAAGCGGGTGACTACAGCATTTGTGTTATTTTAGGACATTATACCTAAAATTCTCTGTACAGCAAATTTCATGTTTTATGCCAACACCTATATTACTGTGCTTTCTGTATTTTACTTCTACTTCTAGATCGTATTAATTCTATTTAAAAAATTAGGGATGGCACAACAAAGAAAAGATAGTTCCATCGTTCCCGGATATGTCAGGAATGTTACTGGTGGTTTGGAAGGAAGTTTTTATTTGTTCAAGATGTATTTTAATAGATAATGTGGAAAAATGCTAACATTAAATATAAAATATTTTTGACTTATTGAGGAAAAACAATGAGGGCCTTCTGTGAAGTGGCCAAAATGATATAATGTCGACCCAAGATTGAAAGCAGACAGGGCAGTATTATGTACTTAGAAAAGGGCTTCCATCTTAGCCCTCTCGAGGTCTGGAGAGCTGCTGGGTTCTATCAATGTTTTGAGCATAGGGCCAGCCAATGCACAAGGGAGGTTAGGGGTCTGCTTGAGGTCAGACGCCCCCTGGATGGCTCAATCAGGATTAGCCATGGCTGTTTCTGCTTTTTGTCCTTTGCTTTGATGACTATTCCACATGGCCTCTTGAAACATGTACACCATCCTTCTGCAACACCCCAGCAAGGTTTAAGAACACATTTTACCAGAAACATATTCTTCCTTTTATAAATATGCTTAGCTTGCAAGAAGGAAAGAAATGGTAGACTATTTAAGAGTGGCAAAAGGCTAACGTTTCTTACAAAATTGATTTGGCAATACATCAACCTTTTAAAGAGAAATTGATTTTTTAAAAACTTTATATTAAACTGCAGCCTTGGTGATTTTGTTATGCACTATTTATGGGTGGGGTAAGTGATAATATAAAGAAGCAGGCTGAAAAATGCTTGCCCATATTCATCTAACTCTAAAATCCTCAATATATCTTCAGCAATAAAGAAAAAATCCCGGGCAATAAAAAAACAAGCCCTCACATTAAGACTTTCCAAAGCTCAAACATGTAAGAACGATGAAAGTTAAAGATTCTGTATAGCCACTGTACCTGTCAAAGCCTTCTGCTTCTGAGGTGACAGCAATACATCTATTTGGTGATAGTAAGTTTCCTTTGGGTCATTTTTATCTCCTTCAGAATTTGGCTTTGTTGATGCACTCCTTTGGCACTCTGCTGGCTCCTGTTTAAAGCTGGTTAGTCCAAGGCCTTTTTCAACTTGGTTACCATGTTGGTCTGCATCACTGGTGAGTGTTTTCTCGATAATCAACAGATTATCTGTAGCACATGCTGTGCAGCTGAACTCAGCGGTGTTCCGAAAATCCATCTGAAAACAGGCTTTGTCATGGTTCTCATCTGATAGGTCTTCAAAATCTCCATGGCCTGCATTCTTTACCACTGGCACTACTTGGAATTTGTCTTTTTCACCATGTCCCAGAGTGTTGGGTGAGTCTTCAGGACTTTTCATTCCCAAGGGACAATTAGAATAAACTGTGCCTTCTTTGTCGTTTTGAATAATTAATCTTTGCTGTAACACGTCAGTTATCAAGGTCATGACTAGCTCTGTTGTGCTGGGAGCGGCTCTCTCTGGACGACTTGCCTGGGATTTTGCTGGGCCCCATTCCACAGTGCTGTGGCTGCTACCGTTGAGCGGGTTGCTGGCAGAGGGGCTGCCGGAGGATGCAGGGCTGAGGGTTGGGCGCGGTGTGCTCTTCATTTCCAACAGTTGCTCTGCTTTTGTACGAATGTCACTATGCAAAGCGGCTTTGTGAAAGTCTCTGTCAGTCACATCAACATGCTCTTCCTCCAAGTTTTTCAAAAACTCAGCACACTGAGTGAAGGGAAACGTATCCCCAGGGATTTCTTTAGGTTCTGAATGTCTGGTGGCCCAGTGGGACGGGCTGAATGAGGAGGAAGACATCAGAGCATTTTGACTGGAAGGCAAAGATGAAGAATTTGATTTCTCACAACAATCTGCAGGTGGAATTTTGCTGCCTTTGCAATAAATGCTGGTTGCCTTTTCTTCTACAAGCTGCATGCTCGGAGAAGATAAAGAACAAAAGTCAGAGTCTTTGCCTCCTTGAACAGGGAAGATGTCAGTCATGGCACTTGGCAAATAATTTATTCCTTCTGTGCTTTGCCTTACACATAAGTCTGATAGGATATTTTCTGGCATATCAAAGATGATCTTTCTCTCTCTGTCCACATCCTTGGGATCCTCAAAAGGCATTTTCCTTAAGCCTGTATCACTTAAATTTGTGGTCTTTAGGGTATCTTGTGAAGTAGGAAGAAAGTTTTTGAGAAGAGTCTCAGCCTCAAAGAAGAGTTTCTTTTTGGGGGTGCTCTGACTGATTTTGAAGTCCTCCTGCTGAGAGATGGCAGATTCTACCTTACGGTGATCTAAAACTGGAGATAGTGTATAAGGCTTAGTATTCTCCCTCTCAGGGGTTGAGCACAGAAAATCCACAGCTGTATCGACATTCTTCTCCTTCTGGACAGCAAGCACAATAGGAGGAGAGACACGCAAACCATCTGAACTCTGATGCTTGTTCTCAAGCTGCCGCTTTTCAGGGTGCCTAATATCAGACAGTGCAGAAGACCTGGAACGTTCTTTAGTAGTGTGATTGGAGGAAATGTTTCTGTATGTAGCTATTTTCCCCCTTCTTTTAGGATGAGTTATATTAATTAATATGTTCTGTTTCTTACTCATGTATTTAACTTTAATTCCTTCTTCTACAATGCTTACTTTCAGGGAAGGTCTCTCTGCTCTGGCAATTTTTTCAGACTTAGATGGCACCTTGGGTTTTAGTTCTTCTACCAACATATTCCTACATCTAGAAAAGCAGCTTCTAGAAGTGTACCATCTCTGAATGTGTCTGCAAGAGTAATGTTGGTGACATTTTGGACATCTCCTTTTTGTTGGGAACTGCATTTCTGTTTTACAGAAAAATCCGTTCTTGATTTCTACCTGCATGCTGAAAGCCCCACATTTTACTTCTGTAATGATTTTGCCTTTTGCTGGTTTAAGGGCTTCTACTGTGTTTGGGAAATCCTGCAGTGTAATTTTTCCTGATAATGATTCTTCACAGGCGTTAAACATGGCCACTGACAAGACTCTGTCTCGTTGATGAGAAATAGATGAAGGAGGATTATCATTTTCCTTCTCCCTACTTAGTTTGCTGTCAGGTGAAAGTTGTTTATTATCTTTAGGGAGGAAAGGGGAATTCTGTTTTCCATTCATAGAAGCAGATGTATGCTCATCTCCATTTTCCTTAGATTTCCCTGATGCCCTAGTCTGATGAAACACAGCCTTTGGGGTGTCTCCTTTGACTTCCTTTTCAAGATCTTTTATATTTTTTTGGTATGCTTGATTAGCAAGCTGAGGTTCACCTAAAGAAGAAGCAAAAAAAAAAAAAAAAAAAGAAGAAGAAGAAAGAAAGAAAGTTTTCTGTGTCCATTTAGAGAGCAGATGGGATGCAAATTCTAGGGTACAATTCACTGCATATTCTTTGTATTTTGAGCAACATTTTAATTCATTTCTAGTATGTAAAGGTATTTTACATAAAAATTCATTTCTAATAAATATCTTAGTTTAAATCAGTTATTTTGGAATGTGGAATATTACTTGGTAGTTCTAGGAACTAAGAATGTAATTAAGCTTTACTCTAAAACAGAGACTTCCAAATGGGTGAAATGAACATTTCAGAATAAATTTATGCAAATAAATTTTAAGAGACTTCTAGATAAAGAATAAGTTGCCATGATCAAGTATTTGAACATGGTGTTATAATACTACATATAATACTACTATAATACAGGCTAAATCAAGCTTGATTTAATTTGAGAAGGTACAGCAAATAAAGAGAAGCAAGTATGGGTTATAGATAGCCTTTTAAATAGGTCCATAGTTTCCTTTGCCCTGGTAGAGGCTTTTTATAACACAGAGAGGGTGTTCTAGCATTGCCAGGTGCTATCATCTTCCAGGAGAGAACTAGAGCCTGGATTTATTATATTGTGAAATCTCCTAATTTCTAAAGATTGTGTTACATTTAAAAAAAACCCTCAATAGATGGAGGCCAATAAATATAGGGACCAGCTTTGGCCTAAGAACTGCCAGCTTGCAACCTTTACTCCTCTACTTCATAATTTTAGAATATTTTGCTTGAAAACTTTGTGAGTCCGGGAACGAGGTAGCAGATCTTGTGTAAAAAAAAAAAAAAACAGTGGACAAAATATGAAGATCTCATATGTTTTAAACTATGTCTGAAAGAGTATTTGGAAAGGAAAAGAAAGAAGAATGGGCAACAAATAGATAGAGATGTCATAGAAATCTATGAACCAGGTCTCCATGGAAATAATTTTAATAAGTCGATTGAGCTAAAAATCAGAAAAGATTACTTATAATTATTTTAAATGTTAATTTATATGTAAGTACATATAAAATCATATTTTATATAAATATTTATGTAAATAATAAATAATTAAATTCTCTTTAACCAGAAAAAGAAAAACATCCTACCAAAGTTTGGCTAGAGGTGGCATACAATATGGAGTGCAGAAATACAACTACTGCTTCAGAATCAAATAAAGAACCATAGGTTTAGGAATTACTACTTTCCAACTTTAGGTTCTCAAGCATCCTGGAGTTCCATGGAGTTCCCATTTGCCTCTCTGCTAGTCTGATTTTCTCATGGCAAGTACTGAAAGACTTCCCCGCAGGCCTGCTTACAATCTGAGAGCTGTAATGTAGAAATCGTGGGAGAAAAGACATGGAAACATGTCTCTAAAGCCCATTTACAATATAGCATGAATACCCTAGTAGTTTATATACTGGTGGACTGCCTTCCAAAACTATAGATTACAGCTTATTCTTAAAATAACACCCTCATGCCAAGAACAGTTCAGTTTATAGCCCTTTTCAATTTCATAATTTTGTAGTTTATAGCCTCTTTCAACTGACTATACTTCAATTTCTACGAGTAACATAGAACGGAGATAGTTATATAATAAGCCATTGATAACAGATTCTAAGAACAGGGGTCTTAATAGTCTTTGAATAAGTGTGTGTGTATATATATATATATACTTATATATATATATATATATTATTTGCAATATGTACATACTTACCAAACTTCTAAATTGTTTTATAACATTAATATGTATTTATCTTACTTTTATAGACATTCTGTGATAAAAAAAGTAAATAGCTGGGTAGTTCATTTTATACATACTTATAAAGCCAATGAATTAGACTTACCTACTGTGGGATACAAGATTTTCAATTTTTTATACACTTTTCTTCTTTTCCTTCTCATTTTGGGAAGCTGAGCATCTTCAGCTTTCACTGTCCTTTGAAAGCATAAAAATTGAAATTATTTTGCACTCAGAATTTAGGTTTAGTAAAATTATTAACTTATTTGCTAACTTGATAGCATAGTACTTTCTCTGGTGTCCAATGGTGTTCTCCTTTGAATATATTTTGTTACCATAATTCTATTTTCCTTTCCTGTTTAATTCTACCCCAACCACTTAGTGCATTATTATATCCCATGTGGACCTTCAAACATGTATTTTTTTCATATGTGTAGACATTTAGGATGCAAGTTATAAAAACATATTCTGTTTAATCAATTATTTTTGTACTCCAACTTTTCTTAGCCTAACAGAAATATGATTTTTTGTGAAGTTGATGTAAATTTATTATCATCAGATTTATAGCCCTGTTAAATTGAGTGGGGTAGGGAGATGGGGAGATGATTTGTCTCCATTACATTATCACCATAAACACTATATTTAAATAGTCCAAGATTGGATACACACTCTATAGTCTTTGTAGAAGATAAAATCAATTCTGTACCTTTATTGTGAAACAAAGGCTTATTTTCCCTGTTGATGTCTTAACTAATAAAAAGTATTGGAAGGGGGCAGAGCAAGATGGCGGAGGAGTAGGAGACCTGGATTTTGTCTGGTCTCAGGAATTCAGCTGGATAAAGATCAAACCATTCTGAACACCTACGAACTCAACAGGAGATCGAAGAAAAGAATAGCAACAACTCTCTGAACAGAAAAGCGACCACTTTCTGGAAGGTAGGATGTGCGGAGAAGTGAATCCGAGGCAATATTTGGGAGGATAGATGGCGGGGGAGGGGCCTCCATCGGCCGCTTCTGGCAAGTGATAGAACCACGGAGCACAAAATCAGAACTTTTAAAAGTCTGCTCTGCTGAGGGACGTCACTCTGGTGGCTAAGTGGGGGGTGGAACCCTCCGGGACAGTGTGGTCTCAGGACCTTCGGGGTCACAGAAAGACCGGGGGTGCCTGAGTGAGGCAGAGATCCCAGGGAGCGGAGCTGGGAAGCCGGCTGCAGAGACGGAGCCCAGGCGCGGGCTCTCAGCTCGGGGTTGTCATAAACCGTGATCCACGGCACAGTCAGGCCACTGCTCCTCCAGCAGGGACCCAACAAGCGGCAGATCCGGGGAGACTCACCTTCTTCCCCTGGGAGGAGCAGTGTGGGAGCGCACCGCAGGGATCTGCTGGGTTTGGAGACTCCAGATGGGGTCGGAGATAGAAATCAGAGATAGAAACGCACGGTCACAGGCCAGGTGAGCACGGAGTGCGGCCGGAGACCAGGGAGACGGGAGTGAGTGACTGCTTTTCTCTGGGGGCTCACTGAAGAGTGGGGCCCCGAGTTCTCGGCTTCTATGCGGCGGAGATTGGGAGGCTGCCATTTTCACTCTCCGCCTCCAAAGCTGTACGGAAAGCTTACAGGGAACAAAAGCTCCCGAGAGCAAACTCCAGCAGATTACTTAGCCCGGACTGGCAAGGGCAGGGCAATTCCACCTCCGGCAAAGACATTTGGGAACCACAGCAACAGGCCCCTTCCCCAGAAGATCAGTGAGAACAGCCAGCCAAGACCAAGTTTACCGATCAATGAGAACAGCAGAACTCCAGCACTAGGGGAATACTGCACATAGAATCCATGGCTTTTTTACCATGATTCTGTAGTCTTTCAAAGTTAATTTTTTTTAACTGTTTTTTTTTTTTTTAATTTTTCTTTTTCCCTTTTTCAACCAACATCTTATCAATCCCTCTTTTAAAAAAAATTTTTTATTTTTCATTTTTAGAGTCGTATTCTATCCCTTCATAGTAGTTACCCATATTTTTGGCATATATATATAAGTTGTTCTCTCTTTAAAATTTTGAGATAGTTTCTTCTAAAATATCAAAATATACCCTAAATCTCTAGTGTATGGCTTTTTCTACTCCCCTGCCTGATCACATTCTCTCCCTTTTTTCTTTCTTTTTTCTTAAATCCTCTTCTTTCTTTTTTCAAACAACTTCTTATCAATTTCTTTTATAAAATTTTTTATAATTTCCATCTTTACAGTCATATTCCATCCCTTCATCATATCAACCTTATTTTTGTACATATATAAGTTTTTCTTTCTTTAAAATTTTGGGAGGCACTTTCTTCTAACAGACCAAAATACACCCAAAATCTAGTGTGTGGCACTGATCTATATACCAGCCTGAGCATATTTGATCATATTCCGTTTTTTTTTGTTTTCTTCTGTTTTTGTTTGTTTTTATCTTTTTCTTTTTTTTTTCTTTTTCTTTTCCTCTCTTTCCCTTTCTTTTCCCACTGCTTCAGGTCTTTTCTGATTTGTTTAGAGTATATTTTCTGGGGACGCTGTTACCTTGTTAGCATTTTGTTCTCTCACTAATCTATTCTCCTCTGGACAAAATGACAAGATGGAAAAAATCATCTCAACAAAAAGAACAAGAGGTAGTACCGACTGCCAGGGACCTACTCAATACGGACATTAGTATGATGTCGGATCTAGAGTTCAGAATCATCACTTTAAAGATACTAGCTGGGCTTGAAAAAAGCATGGAAGTTATTGGAGAAACCCTTTCTGGAGAAGTAAAAGAACTAAAATCTAACCAAGTCGAAATCAAAAAGGCTATTAATGAGGTGCAATCAAAAATGGGGTTGCTAACTGCTAGGATAAATGAGGCAGAAGAGAGAATCAGTGATATAGAAGACCAAATGATGGAAAATAAAGAAGCTGAGAAAAAGAGAGATAAACAACTACTGGATCATGAGGGCAGAATTCGAGAGATAAGCGATACCATAGGATGAAACAACATTAGAATAATTGGGATCCCAGAAGAAGAAGAAAGAGAGAGAGGGGCAGAAGGTATAATGGAGCAAATTATAGCAGAGAACTTCCCTAATTTGGGAAAGGAAACAGGCATCAAAATCCAGGAAGCACAGAGAACCCCTCTCAAAATCAATAAAAATAGGTCAACACCCCGACATCTAATAGTAAAATTTACGAGTCTCAGAGACAAAGAGAAAATCCTGAAAGCAGCTCGGGATAAGAGATCTGTAACCTACAATGGTAGAAACATTAGATTGGCAACAGACCTATCCACAGAGACCTGGCAGGCCAGAAAGGACTGGCATGATATATTCAGAGCACTAAATGAGAAAAATATGCAGCCAAGAATACTATATCCAGCTAGGCTGTCATTGAAAATAGAAGGAGAGATAAAGAGCTTCCAGGACAAACAAAAACTAAAGGAATTTGCAAACACGAAACCAGCCCTACAAGAAATCTTGAAAGGGGTCATCTAAGCAAAGAGAGACCCTAAAAGCAACATAGACCAGAAAGGAACACAGACAATATACAGTAACAGTCACCTTACAGGCAATACAATGGCACTAAATTCCTATCTTTCAATAGTTACCCTGAATGTAAATGGGCTAAATGCCCCAATCAAAAGACACAGGCTATCAGATTGGATTAAAAAACAAGACCCATCGATATGCTGTCTGCAAGAGACTCATTTTAGACCCAAGACACCCCCAGATTGAAAGTGAGGGGGTGGAAAACCATTTACCATGCTAATGGACACCAAAAGAAAGCTGGGGTGGCAATCCTTATATCAGACAAACCAAAGACTGTAATAAGAGATGAGGAAGGACACTATATCCTACTTAAAGGCCCTATCCAACAAGAAGATCTAACAATTGTAAATATCTATGCCCCTAACATGGGAGCAGCCAATTATATAAGGCAATTAATAACAAAAGCGAAGAAACACATTGACAACAATACAATAATAGTGGGCGACTTTAACACCCCCCTCACTGAAATGGACAGATCATCTAAGCAAAAGATCAACAAGGAAATATAGACTTTAAATGACACACTGGACCAAATGGACTTCACAGACATATTCAGAACATTCCATCCCAAAGCAACAGAATACACATTCTTCTCTAGTGCCCATGGAACATTCTCCAGAATCGATCACATCCTAGGTCATAAATCGGGTCTCAACCAGTACAAAAAAATTGGGATCATTCCCTGCCTATTTTCAGACCACAATGCTTTGAAACTAGAACTCAATCACAAGAGGAAAGTCGGAAAGAACTCAAATACATGGAGGCTAAAGAGCATCCTACTAAAGAATGAATGGGTCAGCCAGGAAATTAAAGAAGAATTTAAAAAATTTATGGAAACCAATGAAAATGAAAACACAACTATTCAAAATCTTTGGGATGCAGAAAAGGCAGTCCTAAGAGAAAAGTATATAGCAATACAAGCCTTTCTCAAGAAACAAGAATGGTCTCAAGTACACAACCTAACCCTACACCTAAAGGAGCTGGATAAAGAACAGCAAATAAAGCCTAAACCCAGCAGGAGAAGAGAAATAATAAAGAGCAGAGCAGAAATCAATGAAATAGAAACTAAAAGAACAATAGAACAGATCAACGAAACTAGGAGCTGGTTCTTTGAAAGAATTAACAAGATTGATAAACCCCTGGCCAGACTCATCAAAAAGAAAAGAGAAATGACCCAAATCAACAAAATCATGAATGAAAGAGCAGAGATCACAACCAACACCAAAGAAATACAAACAATTATAAGAACATATTATGAGCAACTCTATGCCAGCAAATTAGATAACCTGGAAGAAATGGATGCATTCCTAGAGATGTATCAACTACCAAAACTGAGTCAGGAAGAAATAGAAAACCTGAACAGACCTATAACCACTAAGGAAATTGAAGCAGTCATCAAAAATCTCCCAAAAAACAAAAGCCCAGGGCCAGATGGCTTCCCAGGGGAATTCTACCAAACATTTCAAGAAGAATTAATACCTATTCTTCTGAAACTGTTCCAAAAAATAGAAATGGAAGGAATACTTCCAAACTCATTTTATGAGGCCACCATTACCTTGATCCCAAAACCAGACAAAGACCCCATCAAAAAGTAGAATTACAGACCAATATCCCTGATGAACATGGATGCAAAAATTCTAACCAAAATACTAGCCAATAGGATCCAACAGTACATTAAAAGGATTTTTCACCATGACCAAGTGGCATTTATCCCTGGGCTGCAAGGTTGGTTCAACATCCGCAAATCAATCAACGTGATACAATACATTAACAAAAGAAAGAACAAGAATCATATGATCCTCTCAATAGATGCAGAAAAAGCATTTGACAAAGTACAGCATCCTTTCTTGATCAAAACTCTTCAGTAGGCATAGAGGGTACATACCTCAATATCATAAAAACCATCTATGAAAAATCTACAGCGAATATCATTCCCAATGGGGAAAAACTGAGAGCTTTCCCCCTAAGGTCAGGAACACAGCAGGGATGTCCACTATCACTACTGCTATTCAACATAATATTAGAAGTCCTATCCACAGCAATCAGACAACAAAAAGAAATCAAAGGCATCCAAATAGGCAAAGAAGAAGTCAAACTCTCACTCTTTGCAGATGATATGATACTTTATGTGGAAAACCCCAAAGACTCCACCCCAAAACTGCTAGAACTCATACAGGAATTCAGTAAAGTGGCAGGATATAAAATCAATGCACCGAAATCAGTGGCATTCCTATACACCAACAACAAGACAGAAGAAAGAGAAATTAAGGAGTCGATCCCATTTACAATTGCACCCCAAACCATAAGATACCTAGGAATAAATCCAACCAAAGAGGCAAAGGATCTGTACTCAGAAAACTATAAAATACTCATGAAAGAAATTGAGGAAGACACAAAGAAATGGAAAAATATTCCATGTTCATGGATTGGAAGAACAAATATTGTGAAGATGTCAATGCTACCTAGAGCAATCTACACATTCAATGCAATCCCCATCAAAATACCATCCACTTTTTTCAAAGAAATGGAACAAATAATCCTAAAATTTGTATGGAACCAGAAAAGACCCCGAATAGCCAGAGGAATGTTGAAAAAGAAAAGCAAAGCTGGCGGCATCACAATTCTGGACTTCAAGCTCTATTACAAAGCTGTAATCATCAAGACAGTATGGTACTAGCACAAAAACAGACACATAGATCAATGGAACAGAATAGAGAGCCCAAAAATGAACCCTCAACTCTATGGTCAACTAATCTTTGACAAAGCAGGAAAGAATGTCTAATGGAAAAAAGACAGTCTCTTCAACAAATAGTGTTGGGAAAATTGGACAGCCACATGCAGAAGAATGAAACTGGACCATTTATTTACACCACATACAAAAATAGACTCCAAATGGTTATAAGACCTAAATGTGAGACAGGAGTCCATCAAAATCCTAAAGGAGAACACAGGCAGCAACCTCTTCGACCTCAGCCGCAGCAACTTCTTCCTAGAAACATTGCCAAAGGCAAGGGAAGCAAGGGCAAAAATGAACTATTGGGACTTCATCAAGATAAAAAGCTTTTGCAAAGCAAAGGAAACAACAAAACCAAAAGACAACCGACAGAATGGGAGAAGATACTTACAAATGACATATCAGATAAAGGGCTAGTATCCAAAATCTATAAAGAACTTATCAAACTCAACACCCAAAGAACAAAGAATCCAATCAAGAAATGTGCAGAAGACATGAACAGACATTTTTCCAAAGAAGACATCCAAATGGCCAACAGACACATGAAAAAGTGCTCAATATCACTCAGCATCATGGAAATTCAAATCAAAACCTCAATGAGATACCAGCTCACACCAGTCAGAATGGCTAAAATTAACAAGTTAGGAAATGACAGATGTTGGCGGGGATGCGGAGAAAGGAGAACCCTCCTACACTGTTGGTGGGAATGCAAGCTGGTGCAGCCACTCTGGAAAACAGTATGGAGGTTCCTCAAAAAGTTGAAAATAGAGCTACCATAGGATCCAGCAATTGCACTACTGGGTATTTACTGCAAAGATACAAAAGTAGGGATCCGAAAGGGTACGTGCACCCCGATGTTTATAGCAGCAATGTCCACAATAGCCAAACTGTGGAAAGAGCCAAGATGTCCATTGACAGATGAATGGATAAAGAAGATGTGGTATATATATACAATGGAATATTATGCAGCCATCAGAAGGAATAAGATCTTGCCATTTGCAACGACATGGATGGAACTGGAGGGTATTATGCTGAGCGAAATAAGTCAAACAGAGAAAGGCATGTATCACATGACCTCACTGATATGAGGAATTCTTAATCTCAGGAAACAAATTGAGGGTTGCTGGAGTGGGGGGTTGGGTGGGAGGGATGGGGTGACTGGGTGATAGACACTGGGGAGGGTATGTGCTCTGGTAAGTGCTGTGAATTGTGCAAGACTGTTGAATCTCAGATCTGTACCTCTGAAACAAATAATGCAATATATGTTAAGAAAAAAAAAAAGATAGCGGGAGGGGAAGAATGAAGGGGGAAATCAGAGGGGTAGATGAACCATGAGATACTATGGACTCTGAAAAACAAACTGAGGGTTCTAGAGGGGAGGGGGTTGGGAGGATGGGTTAGCCTGGTGATGGGTATTAAAGAGGGCACGTTCTGCATGGAGCACTGGGTGTTATGCACAAACAATGAATCATGGAACACTACATCTAAAACTAATGATGTATGGGGATTAACATAATAAAAAAATTTTTTAAAAAGTATTGGGAAAGTTAGTTGGGGGAGATGCAGCCTCCTAACTTCCCCAGTATCACCTCAGTAGGCACCTGCCTGTGCTTAGAGCTATGCTTGATTCAACTGCTTTCCTTTTAGACGATTAAACTGTCTGCAAAGAGGCAAAGAGAAATAGCTTCACTCTGAAGCAATTGTTTTGAGTGTATTTAGGTAGACTGTGCCTTTGGATACCTTAGCAGAGCAGCTCAACTTTTATCTGTTTTACACATAACTCAAATAAAACGGGACTGTTTTGTGGCCAGTTTTGGCAAAAATTTATTTAAATTCTTCTTATCTCTGTCTTCAAAATCCCCTATATCCTGGAATGTGATGATTTCAAATTGTTTTTCCTCCATAAACTCTCAAAATCTCATAACTTTCTGAAAATTCCTTTTCCTTAGGCAACCTTTTTTATATAGAGTAACTGGCATTCTTTTGGCGTCTTCCAATTATCCTTTCTATTCTTTCCCCCAGTAGGCACAATTAAGTTCCTATGGCTGACTAAGCAAGCAATAATCCTTTCTTCTTAGAAGGCTAACATGGGGGTTGGATTGGGGAGAGGATTACAAACACCTAATTCATATTCTTTCTTTTTTTTTTTTTAATTTCTGTCTTACACATATTGGGTTTTCTAATTTTAAAAAATGCTTTAAAAGCACTTGACTAGGTTATGGATTATTTCTCTGTGTTCCCATATAGTTTGAACAGCAAAATGTAGGGAGTTCCTCTGTGTTTAGTAGAGAGTACTCTGGGCTTTGACTCCAAAGTTCTGGGTTGTGATCTGGCTCTGTTGCTTATTCAGGGCGGGTCATGCAATTTCTGTGAAGCTGAGTTTCCTTTGACTCTGAGACAGAAATGGTAACAATTTTCACCTTACAGAGTTGTCTTGAAGAAACAACTGAAAATGTGTGATAAATAGTTCCAGTCAAATGGCATCTATCATTCTTAACCTTATATTGGAGTATATATACATATCTGTAAGACATACACATTAGTATTGAGCAGTGCTTGACAAGGGGAGAATACCCATCCCATCAGAGCTGTAAGTGAATGCATAGATAAAGCTGATCAAGCCATCAACTCTTTTTGAGCTAGAATATCTAAATGAAGTGTTCAAGATCATCCCATTCAAAATTCTCATTTTGCACGGGAAAAACTGATACCCAGAGAGTTCTTGCTTCCTTTGTCACACTAATAGTGGCAAACTGAGGACTAGAACCCAGGCTTTTAGGAATTAGGCTAACTCTCTCTTTGAGCAGACATGCAAAGTACAGATGCCCTGAGATTGCTTCTGATCATACAGAGCAAACTTTATATTCTTTTTGCACTTAAGCTCAGAAAGAGCATGACAACTCTGATCCAGGAAATTGAATGTACTGTTGAACGTTGAATATGTAACCTAGTTTCTAGCACAGTGCCTGACACATAATGGGCACCTAATAAATATGTATGACTAAATGAATTAGATGGCCAGCTCAATCTGCATCTAATTATGTTTTTAAGAATGTACCCTCTTGTATTTCTAAATGTATTCTTTCTTATTACTGTGTATTAATTTGTTGATTGTTAATAAAGTTCTATTTTTCCTCACTAGTTATCTCTCTTGCTCTGTACACTTCATAAGAGGTACCGAAGTTGATGGCAGTGCCTGGAAAAATTGGTATAGGTCACATGAGCAGTCTGTCGTGGGTGCTACAAATTCTAGTCTACCTAAATGGCAGCAAACATTTCCCCCATTTGCCTGTTAAACAGGGCATGGCTGCAGTGACATTGTCTTAATTGACCCTGAGCAAAATGAGGAGTGGGAGAAGGTGTTCCTTAGTGTCCCCAGTCTGTTTCTTTGTGGGGAACCCTCTTCTTCCTAGTCAAATCACTGTATTCTCTCCCCTGCCTCTCTCCTTTCTTTTAGAAAGAGCTTAATAAATTTATTCATAGAGACAGTGCTTGCTTAGGACACCAGAAAGCAGGGGACACCAAAATTTTAAAAGATTAAAGAATTTGGTATTTGTTATTTCAAAAAATTTCAGAGCAGTCATCACTGGGAAAATCAGAATAGTGTTGGATTTCCTTCCACATACTTTAGAATTTTTAATTTCACATTGGCATCACAATCATTTCAAAGCTTTCCTACAGTGATTTAATAAAATTTGCAAACTGGGGCGTCTGGGTGGCTCAGTTGATTAAGTCCACCTGACTCCTGATTTCTGCTCAGGTCATGATTTTAGGATCATGAGATTGAGCCCGGCCTCAGGTTCCGCTGGGCATGGAGCCTGCTTAAGATTCTCTCTCCCTCTTCCTGTGTCCCTCCCCGCGCTGCCTGCACATGTGCACACGTGCGAGCTCCTTCTCTCAAAAAAATGTTTTTGTGGGGCACCTGGGTGGCTCAGTGGGTTAAGTGTCTACCTTTGGCTCAGGTCATGATCCCGGGGTTCTGGGATTGAACCCCATATTGGGCTCCCAGCTCAGCGGGAAGTCTGCTTCTCCTCCCTCTGCTGCTCCCCCCTCCCCGTGTTTGTGCTCTCTCCCTCAAATAAATTAAAAAAAATTTTTTTTTCATATTTCCTATTTCTAAAACAAGTATTTCACACTTTCTCTTTCTCCCCCCTTCCTATCCCTGCCCCTCTTCCACTTTCCATGATGATGTGGACACATGATCAGAGGAACTAGAAGCTGAGAAATTCTCTCTGCTTCCCAATATCAAAACTGCAAACTTCTTTGTTTCATTTGTATCATATACTATCAAATCTCTCTTATTTGGAAGGTGAAATGGTCCCTAGGACCATTTTCCTGCAATTATCCCTCTCCTCTCATGCAGTGTCAATTTCTGTCTTCTGTTGCATCATTCTCATGTCAGAGTACAAACATTCCCTGACCACTCCATCTGTTGTCACATGCCTCTGTTTACCTTCACAACAACACATCTTGGAGGAGTTGTCTGTCTATTCTGACCCCACTTATCTCCTCATATCTCCTCCAAACCCACTCCAAGGAGTCTTTTATCTGCCCACCCTACTGGGAGCACTCTTGCCCCAGTCACCAGTGACATCTATATTGCCAAACCTAATGTTCCTTCTCTGTAGTCAGATTTTTCACACTTTTAGCAGAATTTGACACAATTGGTCATTCTATTCTTCTTGATTCTATTCCTTCTTTTAGATTCCATGGCGCCATATTCTCCCAGTCCTTGTCTTGCTCCACTGACCATTCTTCTTAGACGCTTTTGCTATGTCTTCCCTCACTCAGGATCTAATCTTCAGCATCTTCAGTGTTCTTTTTGCTTCTTCATCACCTCTCTCCCTAGGAAATCTCAATCATTTTCATGGCTTTAAGGCCATCTATATGGATGACTATAAAATTCATAATTCCACTCCTGACTTCTTCCCAAGTCCAGTGAATCCCGAGTCTTTCCAGTCTCAGCCAACAGCTTCACCATCTGTCTAGCTCAAATCAAACACTGACATACAACCTTTGACTCTTCCTTTAACTTACTTTCCTCCTCAGAACCACCAGCCAGTTTGACCTACATTATTTCAAGTATCTTATCTTAATATATCCATTTATTTTTTTCCCCTTGCTACCACCCCAATCTAAACCTCCCTCCTTCTCTTCCTATATATGTGTATATCTATGTGTGTATACATGTATATATATGAGTCTAGATTTTTAAAATTTATGTATAATATATACATGATAAATATATATATTATATTTAAAAAATCTAGACTATAGCAATAGCTTTCTAACTGATTTTATTCTATATTTATATCCTTTGATTATTCATATAGCCAGCAGAATTTTTAAATATATAAATTAAATCATGTCATCCTCCTGTTTAAAATTCTCTAATGGCCTCTCCTTCCACTTTGAAAAAATTTTAAGCACTTTAGTGTTTTTTTACATATATGCAATAAGGTATAATTTTATTCACAAGTAAAATATATCATCACTAGACCTTGGGATGTACATTAAGGTATCCATTCCATTACAGATTCCCTGGATTTATATTTTTCATAAATGTTTATTCTGTGCAAAATTGGTAATAAAATTTAGAAAAGTTACCATGATTGCTGTTATATATCAGCTGAATCCTATCACATTTGAGACCTTTATATTGGATTTTATAGATCTTTTCTCTAACTGGGTTTTGACTCATTACTATAATGAGGAAAAATATAAACAGGAAATACCAACAATATCTTTCTACTGCAGAATTATATAGTGACACCATTATCCTGAGAAAACTGTTAGATGGTAAAGATTTCTCTTTAAAGTTATTAGAAAATTTTACTGGTGCCACTTTTCTGACAAATTATTTAAAAATTCTCTATTGCTAAGCTGAAATGTTTTCCTTGGAACATTCAAAAGCAATGACCTATTACCAATAAGAAGAGAAAGAGTCATAAAAGAGTACATAATGATCACTGTTAAAATTCTAAAAGGAGACTAAATATGATGTCAACGATACTTCATTTTAAAAAAAGAAAGAAAAAAAGAAAGGTTAAATGTTTAACCTCCAGGGTAGCATACTCTCTTTAATGTCTTTAACATCCATTGGCTCCAGTTTTCTGTAGAATTTGAAAGAAATCTTAGTGTATTTCTTATGGCTTTATGTCCTTGATTTTAAAACAAAGCCCATGTTCTCTGTACTAAATGTTTAAAGGAAATTTATACATATAAAACACACTATGGAAAGTTCAAGCTTAAAAATATTCAAAGAATGGGACGCCTGGGTGGCTCAGTCGGTTAAGCGTCTGCCTTCAGCTCGGGTCATGATCCCAGGGTCCTGAGATCGAGTCCCACATAGGGCTCCTTGCTCAGCAGGGAGCCTGCTTCTCCCTCTCCCACTCCCCCTGCTTGTGCTCTCTCTCTATCTGACAAATAAATAAAATCTTTAAAAAAAATATTCAAAGAAAAGAAAATTCTAAAATTTCCATTTACTTTTGAGAGTGTACCAACCTGTCTTCTGTCATTCCTGATTTTTAATGGCATGGATTTTAAACTATATTCTTTTGGCCTTTATTTTTAAAAGTTATATAAGGCATAAGAATAATAATATTGGAAAATGGCTGTTTCAGTAATGCCCATATATCACTTCAAATTTGCACTCAGCTTCCATGGGCCTGCAAGGGTGGAAGTTTATAAACTTGGTTGCTGTGTAGTAATTCTTAATGAATAGTTTGCTAGTGTCTTGAAACTCAACAGCTTTAGTTAAGATCATGTAAGGCAGTCTCAGTACTATTGCAAGTTGTTCTTCACACCTTTACTTCTTTTTCTGTGTTGGAAACACTGAATAGTAAATACATTTCTATCTATATTTATATACATTCATCTGGGTAAAATACTGGAATCCATTAGGTTAAAATTTAAAAATAGAAACATCCAAATCTCACGTCCAGTGAAACGAGATTTTCCTTTTCCCAGGCACACAATAAGTAGGTTGTTGAAGCTCACAGGTAGTGTTCATTTTCTTGGTGATCACTGGACATAATCTGTAAAGGTTTGAGTCCAATAGATATAAAAGAACCTCGGTACTAAAATTATTATCTTTAAAGATTTTATTTATTTATTTTACAGAGAGAGACACAGCGAGAGAGGGAATACAAGCAGGTGGAATGGGAGAGGGAGAAGCAGGCTTCCCGCGGAGCAGGGAGCCCGATGTGGGACTCCATCCCAGGACCCTGGGATCATGACCTGAGCTGAAGGCAGTCGCTTAATGACTGAGCCACCCAAGCGCCCCTAAAATTATTATCTTTAAACATAAGGTTTGTTGGAATGCCATCACCTTACTTGACCCATAATTGATCACACATAACTTAGAGGATGAGGGTAATGCTTGGAGAGCAAGAGTCACACCCCATATAAGTTAAATTAGAATCTCTGCAGAAATGAAATGCAGGTAGAGAAGAGCGTTGTGCAGTGTGGAATTTATTATTGTTCATATTACTATTATTAATGTTTTAAAAACTGGGTAAGGAAAATTTATATTAGTGAACCAAAAGGAAATTGAGCTCAGTATTTAATGAAGTTTGATAAATTAAGTAATACTAGTAGAGGAAGGAAAGGATAAACCGAAAATGAAGGTCCCTTATACTTCTGAAAGTGTCTGCTGTTTGTTCCAGGATAGATAGGTGTGAGATCACCTACCCAACTCCCTCATAGCTCATTAGAGGAAACAGAGAGGCAGCAAATTGCCCAAGGAAATGTAGCACTGAGAGGAAGCCTCACTTCCTCTTCTACCATGGCAAGACTCCAAAAGTGAGTTTTTTTACTTAAGATTTTTGAAAGATGTTTATTGCTTTACTGTGTTAAATGTAGAGGATCTTCCTGTCATGCTTCAGGAACTATTCCTTTCCTCTCTCACTTTATTATAAAATGAAAGGAGTTAAATTATGGTTGGGGAAACCCAGTGTACTCCCCACAGAGGTAGCCTTCCCATAGAGGTGCTATGGGCTCAAGGTCCTGAGCTGGACTTAAGATGGAAATGTAAATATAATGTAAACTTCAAGGAGTTTACAGGGTAGCACAGGGATTCTCAAACTTGAGAGTGCTCAAAATATCACTGAGCAACTTGCTAAAAATGTAGATTTGGGGCCTCACTTTAGAGATTCAGATTCTGAGACAGGGCACAGGAATATGCATTTTTAGTAGGCATCCACTCTCCTACCCCCCTGCAACCAAGTGATTCTGATTGAGAAACCCCTCAATGGGATGGAACCTCATTCAGCAAATCTTTAACAGCCTTAGGATTTTAGAGTAGGGCAGTCCTGAATTCAGTTTCATTTCATTCCTCCTCTCCTAATTGGTACACACTAAGATTTAAATTTTAATTGTTTCGGTTTAAGCACAGATTGTTTTTCTTTCTGTATCAGTGAGCTTCTAGAGAAAAAACTCCTTGAGAGAACACTTTTTTTTTTTTAACATTCAGCCCCATGTAAAGAAGCTCTACTAAAATTGTGTCCTATATCTATCTTAGGTGTTAACTCTCCAATATCCTTCTTTCATCTTGTGCTAACCATAATTTGTGATAGAAACTAGCAAGTCAGATTAGCAAGCCAGGGCCACTAGAATAAGAAGATGTCACATTGTAATTTTCCTTGCTTATCTCCCATGTTCACATTTGACTTCTCAGAGTTATTTTGGGATTGACTTTGTTTATAAGAGCCAAAATGGTTGGCAGGTACATGGGGCATTACAGTGTAGTAGAAGGATTCAGAAGGAGGGTACTTGGTAGAGTAAATGAGGTACCCAGCTCTTGATCTTCCTATTTACAATGGTGCATCCATCAGCTCAGTTCCTTAGAACTCCAGTATTTGCTGGACATAGCTCTTTATGAAGCACTTCTAGTGAGACTATTCTCCTCCTCTGAAACAGACCTCTGGCTGCTCCACAGTCAACCTGACTTGAGCCAACAGAGCTTTAGGGGAAGTTTAATTTTGGACCCCACAAACATAGCTAGAACGCCCCAGTGTATTTAGCCGTAGATTATCCCAGTCTCCTGAGAAATCATTAGAGATGTGGACTGAAATGTAGGATCCACAAGGGCAAAGAACTTGTCTATCTTATACTTGGATGTGTTCCTATTCCACATATGTGGAAAAACACAGTAGTTAGTAAGCATTTTAGGGTGAATGAATGAATAAAACTTGTTCTATTGTTTCCTGACTTCATCATTTGTATACTATCTTCATGATTCTGATTATTCCCATTAAATATCATCCTGATATTTGCTTAATAGTTTCTTGATTCATTAAAATTTTACTTTAGCTTCACGTTAGATAATAATGTATGTGAAATTCTGGGTTGTAGCTATTGCACATTAAAACAAAAACAATAATAAAAAGAAAATACCTTTATGTTGTACCACCTCAAAACATTTTGCATACCAGCCGTGGTATATTGTCTCTTACTTGAGAAGATACAGTCATGTGCTGTGTGCTATTATCATGAAATTATTAGACTAGAAATCTATTTGTATTTTGCTTCATTTCCTTTTTGGCTTTGGAATGATTATTAGAGTACAAGTTTTGTTAATCCCATGTGCAGAATGATGCATGAATTAAATATCACTGTATGAAGAGGAATCACCCTATTCAACTACAATTAGAACCCTAGCTACTCTAAATTTTTTTCAATTGCTAGGTCTGAGAAATCTGTAATTATGGTTTTTCTCTACTTTGACCTTGACCAGCACAGGGACTTTCAGAATCTATCTTGAGAATCTCATTTCCATTCTCTCAGTCCTAAGTGACAATTCACATTATTCCTCTTCTGCTAATTATACTGTCTGCAACTAGATGAGAGATGACAACTTTATTGCAACATTTATATATTTCAAATAATTAAAAGTTTACTAAACAGGTGTATTTCTATTAGACAAAGAAAGAGGAAAAATAAAGCACATATGTGCACTTAAATATGTCATTAGATACTTTGAAAAATTGGCCAAGAATAGGCACAAAAGGATAATTGAATAGATCTCAGGGACTACTTTTTTCCTGCTCAAGACTTTCCCTACCTATTAATTAAATGAAGAATGCCTTTGAGTTTTCTAAAGAGGAATGCTGTCTCCTTTTTCACTTACTGAAGTGGAGCCACACTACTTCACTAGGTTACAGAAGGGCTATGCTTCTCTGAAGATTTAATAATTGCTGAAATACCAACTCTTGATGGGTTTAAATAGCATCCTCTTAATTTTGAAGCATCCAACCTTAAAACTCAGTTTGAAGTAGTGTTTGAATATACTGTGTCTTGATCTTCATACAGAAACCTCTGTGGGTAATTTCCCCCAAACATGGAATCCCTGTGATTCTTTCAATGAGATGTCTTATCCCTCAGGGGCAGATCTCATCAGTTCTGCTGACAACAGAGTTTTTGACAGCTCAAAACAGAAAATGTGTAACATCTTCATCCCTTTTCAGCATAGAACCAAGAAAAACCAATATATAACCACACTGCTAAATTCTAAAGAATGAGAAAAAGCTGAAGTCAATATTTAAACATTCAAAATACTTCTTCCTACCCCCAAGCAAACCTGTGCTTTGCTCATAGTAGCCTAAAAAATGCCATAGGTTAATTTCTACTTCTTCCAGTCATTCAGAAGGAAGTAATGAATATATTCTATATATATATTCAGAAAGAAGTAATGAATACATTCAGTGGAAATGTTATCATCAGCTATTTATTAAGAGCCAACTTTTTATTTTTATTTTTTTATTTATTTTATTTTTATTAGGGTACTTTGGGCATTTTTATTTTTTATTTATTTTTATTTTATCGGGCATTTTAAAATAATTTCATAATTCACGATACCTGGAATTGCCTTAAAATTACTTGTGTTACCTCTGAAAAAATAATTTGGTGAGAATATTAATGTAAACAAGATGTAAGGACTACAAAGAGGCTTCAATCAAAACATTTAGAGACATCATCTTCAATAATTTCAGAATCACCATTTAAAAAATTTTTCTATGCTTATTTTACTAATTCACTAAAGTAAATAAATTTTCATAGCTTAATCCAATCTAATGCATGTTTTTGAAAGCAACAAAAAGGCATTGATATTTTAAATGTTCTATGATATTTTCTGCTGACCTTTCTTTTACATAGCTTGAGCTACCAGCTATGCTATAGTTTGCCCACTGTCATAAAAATGTGTGTAAATTGCAGTCTGGCCAATGATGAGGGAATGAGAAATTATACTTAGAATTAATCTGCTGGGTTAATTTAATCACTTTATGATTAGGTTTATATTGGGCAGATAATCAGTGCTAACATTCCATCCCATCCCTCAAGTTCATTGAGCTCTGGGCAGTCTCATGAGATAAGAATAAGATATCAGTGCATTTTGTGTAATGAGCATATATCTTCACAAGTCAGCACATTCAGAATTTTTGTTCCACTTTTTGCAAAAATAATCAGGAACCAGTCTATGAAAAAAGAGTCATCATAACTGAGAGAGTCAAGAATTTGACCCATCACAGTTAAATTCCTGGTGTGTCATTTTAAAGACCTTTTTGAAAACCTGGTTATTGAATGATTTTTTTCTCCTGAAGACACCAAGGCTATTTTATAAGCATCCTGATTATAATTTCATCACCTGATTACTACAGATTTCTTTGAGAAGTTAAATGACTGCACATAGAATTTTTTAAAAAAGTGAATTACTAGTAACTGAGAGAGTATCTGAGAAAACAAAAAGTAGACAACAGAGATTTATATTTCAGTTTACTTTCCAAATGAAGGGTCTTAGGATACTTATTCAACACTGTTGCAATCTGACACTAGAATAAAATAACTAATGTTTAAATGCTGGGATAAGAAAAGAAGGTTAAAAACCATCTAGTACTTAAGTTCTAAGTGAGACTGAGGAAGGTAAGAAGGACTGGCTGAACTCTTGATGGTGAGAGAAATCTTTGTAAATTTATATTGACATCAAAATCTTGGAAGATATCATTTAAAGATCAACTGATGGTGAAATTGCAAAAAAATTATTTTGCAAACTTTGGTTTAGGATTATTTATACAAAAGATATCAGCCAGAATATTTTGCCAATGAAATTGATCTAAATCTCAGAGTAACTGCAGTTGTTTATAGGAAAAACATTATTCCTTAATGTTTTCTTTCTTGAGATCACAATATATTTCAAAAAATTAAATATAAACTTTTATGTAGGTAAAATTTATATAGGTAAAATTCCTTCTTTATAGTATAAAATTAAGGAAGAAAAATTAACAAAATCAGATGAGAAAATCATTTTGGTGATTTTGGTAAATTTAATGCTGCAATAGAAAAAAAAGCAGAATTATAGAAATTCAAAACAAGGGCTATTGCTCTGAAATGAAACTGACCTACCATGAATTCAGAATGAATGTCAATTACGCTTAAAAGCCTAGCTTGTCAGTTGCATTTTCCTTGCTTTCCAAATGCACAATTTATTTCAAATAACCAAATTAGGATATGGATGGTAGCTATTCAAATGTGCATATGATGTTTTTCTTAGCATAAATAAAAGAGTCCTAAACACACGGACTATTTAGATTTTTTTTTCCCATCCATCTTTTTTCTGTATCCATCCTATTTGGTAACACAGCAAGTTACAAACAGCTGTTGGATTTTTTGTGACTGGAAAGAAATGAGTTGTTAAATTGTCTTCATATATAACATTCAAATAATTTCCCCTTTGCTATCATCCTTTGCTAGGCAACTAATCTAGGACAGCAAGGATTAAAATAGAGGATACTTCATTCAAAACAGCAAAAGAAAAAAAAAGGAGAAAGTAAAAAGAACATATAATCAACTCACCTGGGTAAAGCCTTCATAATTCCTCAGCTCTGAAGGAGACATAGATAAAACACAAAGATGTATTTTGAAAAACAAGAAAAGGAAGTAAGATTTGAATACTTCCTCTTGTTCTACTTGGGATTTATCTGGGTTGTCTAAATCCAAAATCTGATTAGCATACTTAATCTTATGCAGTGTCAGGAATGATCTACCATCCTTTAATCAGTCTATTATTATCTGTCTTAACCATTCCTAACAGTCTGTTGGTTTTCAAATATACCTTTAGTGAACAATGATATACTGTGTGCTTTTGTTGCCTAGGAGTTTGGATAGGGGTACTTCAAAACATGGCTATGATGTTCATGTGGTGTAAATGGAGTGGAAGGAACCCCCCCCCAATAAAAAGGAATAAATGATCTAGTTTGGCTCTTGACACTGGTGGGGTTAATTATAAGGTAACACATTTTTCTTTGTGAGACAGATACAGGGGCAGAAACAGTCTGGTGTATGGTATGGGGTGTATGGTGTGGCAGAGGTTGTAGATTTTGATTAGGAAGATTTAAATTTGAATCACATTTCCATATCCTATGTTGATTTTGAGGGTCATTTGACCTTTTTTTTTTTATGAAGATTTTATTTATTTGACAGAGACACAGCGAGAGAGGGAACACAAGCAGGGGGAGTGGGAGAGGGAGAAGCAGGCTTCCCACCGAGCAGGAGCCCGATGTGGGACTTGATCCCAGAACCCTGGGATCATGACCTGAGCTGAAGGCAGACCCAAAGGACTGAGCCACCCAGGCGCCCTCATTTGAATTTTCTTAGACTCAATGTGCTCATTTGTAAAACTGGGATTAATAATATAGACCATGATTTAGAATTTTTGAAATCCTATGAAAGATGCAGATGAAATTAATTTAGAGATAGAGTTTAGAATCTTTAAATGAGACATTTCTATTAAAGTAGTGATATTGCTCATAATTATTTAGGTGATTCTTATTAATGCCTAATAAAAATTTAAAAAGTTCTGTGGCTTTCTGCAAACACATAAATTGTGATATATATGAGGCTGGAACAAGGGAAGTGATCAGAGTTGAAACTGCAGAGGTAAATTGCTATACTAAGGACATTGGACTTGATCTTTTGTCCAAAGGGGAGTCTTTCTGAAGAATTTAGCAAGATCTCTTTGGCTGCATTGTGAAGAATGAATTGGGAGTGAAACCTGAAGTCAGGAGACCAATTTAAGAACCTAATGTAGAAACCAGACTAATAGCCTGAGTTCAGATGGTGGCAATGGACAGAGAGACAAGAAGTATTAAGATTCAATAAATATTAAGAAGTAGAGAGAAGGAAAGAGAAGAAGATGCTGAGACGAAGTATGAAAGAACTAAAAGCAATAGGATTTGGAGATTGCTTGGCTGCAGGGTGGGGTAGGATAAGGAATAAAGTAGACAATAAGGATAATAGCCAAAAGTTCCATACTAGAAATTGCAAGATTATTAAAATAGGTGACTAGAAGCAGGAATGTACTTGGGATAAAAGATAATTTAATTGTACACAGGTAGTATTTGGGAGGCAGTGAGATGTCCCAGTAGGAATGTCTGATAGCAGGAGATAGAAATCTGATTAATTAAGCAAGTAGTGAAGGTCTTACAGAAATGTCCAGAGTAACAAGAATATAAGGTCCAACCTGAAAAATGACCAAAATTTAAGGAACTGAGAGAGAAATTTGAGATTGTAAGTTCTCAATGCAGCATTATTAAGAAAATTCTGTAAGGTAGCTCTGGTAAGTGGAAAGATGAAAGGATTTGAAGTGAAATACTTGGGTTCAAATTTTGGCTCTCCTATTTATTCACAATGTGACTTTGATAAAGTTAACCCCTTCTTAGCCAGCTGTAAAATGGGGATAATGATATTGACATTCATTTCATAGGGGTAAGGATAAAAAGAAATAATAATTGTCAACATTTTATATATAAAGTCCTATGTAAATAGTATTATGAGAATAACCTAACCAAAGAGTTACATTTTCTTAGGAGTTTGTTGTAAATAGGGATCCATAAGTAGTTCTGAGAAATACGTTGGGAGAGAAAAGGCAACAAATAATTTTTACAAAGTTCAGAAATCTGGATTTGAATTAAACCTACAACTTACCAGTGTTAATGTTAGAGATACTGAACAAGGAGAATATTCCTACCCTCTTCATGGTGTAAAACAAAACAATGTATTTTATATGATCATCTTAACAGAATGATGATAAATCATTAAGGAATACTAGGATTTATTATCATATAGAATATTATGATATATCATCATAATAAAGTGAAAAACATTTATTATTCATGAGGATGTATAAAATGGCTGGGAACTAAAGAAAAAGAGCAATATGACAAACCTAGTATTATGTGTAAAATAAGAGTATTTTTCTGAAATAATAATTATTAGACACCTGTACAGCCATGAAAACGTTGAGGTCCACACTGATACATGTATATTTCCTTTTCATCCTTGACAGTGTCTCCCAGAACACACAGGGTTCACTACATTCCCAGTGAAGACTTCACTACAATGCAGAGCAGATGATGGTCAGGACCAAGGCAGCCCCTGAGGTTTGAATGTGTACATGTCATTAGGGCTTCTTATTTGGAGTTCCAAATCCTCCAAACTGGCATTAGAGTACTCAAACTTGTTTCATAAACACAAGTAAATCCAGCAAAAAAGCAAAATAAACCTTAGCAGCAAAGCCACTGGATAAATGGCATTTTAAATTGTTTCTAGCCCCACTGATAGAGATGACTTCAGCTCACTGCTACCTGAAAGCAGTATAAATATTTATAAGATACTCTACTGAGGTGTTCAAAACATCACACTGCTCCAATAGACTACAATTTCAGGGTAGAGTAAAATGGACAGGATAAAAAAAAAAAATAAAACAAAATAAACTTCAGACATCACTTATCCATTTATGCTGGCTGTTCTAAAATAATACAAGTACTGTTTTCAATTTCTACTTCTGGGTGGAACTTTCACATCACTAAAAATGAAACCACCTCACAAGTTAAGTGGTTAGAATGTTCCTAATCCATCAGGGTGAGACAAAGAGTTGGTCTGGTATAGTTTCCATGAGCCAAGGACTGGAAAGCCAGGATATTTTTTTTGCTCCTTATGCTATATTTTGTCTGTCCCTTATCAGACTTCTAGTGAGAAAAGTTTCCATTAGCAGAAAGTCTTCTTTTTAAACTTAAAATCGGTTTTAAAATTTTACAGCTGCCCCCACTATTCTGTACAGCATCATTACAATGGGAATTGTGAAAAGGAGAAATATCCATTGTCCAATGCTATGGCGTTGTGTGCTGAGCAATAAAAGAGAAACAGTATTCTTGAAGGTATAAAGAAAAATTGAAAGTGCTATTTCCACCAATAAGTACAATTATATGTAGATATCCTTCAGTAAAAATAGAATGAGGAATTTGCCTGTTAACCCAATTAACATGTCCAAATGTTTGTTTTATAGTTGAAAAAATGTCTCCCAAATAAAGTAACTCAGGCTTCTGATTACCCATTTTTCATATGCCGTCTTTATTACTTGAATAACTTTCCTTTTGACCCTTCTACTTTGGGCAAATAAAACGAACCATTTGAAAACCTATTGTAGATGATAATAAACTGTGCTTGCTCTTACAGAAGCTGTTCTGATTTCCACCTGAGTGTCCTGGGAAGAAAAAGGACAAGGCGTAGAATAGGGGGAAATATCATTTTCAGCATTGAGTTTATTTTCACAAAGAAACTCCTTTCCATTTCTCTTCTGAGTGGTAAAACGTTATGAGGATGCAGGCTCTGGCGACATTATCCCTCTCTCCTTGAAATACACCCTCTTGTGTCTCTCATCTGTCCCTATGTCAAAGCTCCCTAGCATTTGAACCCCTTATTGACAGCCCTCCACCTGCATTGAAGTCAAACTCTCTTGCCCTCTTTTTCAACCCATTTGCAAGGACTTCTGGTTTTGCCCCAAGACCTAGCTCTTTTACATTTATAGACAGATACTCTTAATTTTGCACTTTGGATTACTTTGTCCTAGGTATTTTTCTACTAGAGAAAACTGGACCTTTTAAGCACAGCACATACATAAATTTCAACACCCATTACTCCTACCTTGCTTGAAAATATATATATACACACACATATATGTATATATATATATATACATACATGTATGTATGTATATATTCAGAACCTAATAGTTGGCTCTCATCTTTAATAAAATTTGTGTTGTGGAAATTTTATTCTAAATAATTAATGTATTTGTTTTATAGAACATGTACACCTACTATTTTGCTATATATACATTAGCAACACAGTTCTAGAACCAGCTGTCTACTGTTATATGAGATTTAATCAAGTTTATTTGGCTTATTAACAAACATACTCTCTCCTTCCACCTCATGGTCTCACCCTTTGTTTTTCCATTCTTTTGTCCTCATCCAAATCTCTAACATGATCTTTGAAAGAGTTACTTCATAATTTTTCCAACTAAATGAAATGTGTGCTAATTCTTTTAGCCCTTCCATGAACAATAAACAGTGAAAAATTCAAAATGCAAAGACCAGTATTTTGAAACAAGTAATAAAAATAGAAAGTAGACATATAACTTCAAATCTGATGATGAAAAATTGACTGTATATATATGTATGTATATATGTAAGTTTGTGTGTGTGTATATATACATATATATGTATAGCTTAAAGATTTAAGTCTTCCAGATATTACTACTTTTAAAAGGGCTTTTGTACTTTTTGTTTACACATCATTATACAGGGGAGGATGACTGAAATTTGGCTTTTTTCATTTTTCAGGAACATTTATCAAAACATATTAAAAAATACGTAACACACAAAACAGAAAATAGATATTTTAATATATTGTTACCTTCACTTCCATTAGAATACATTCATGGCACTTGACCTCTAAAATTTCTTTGGTATTCCTTCTATTTACATGTAGCTATTCACCTCTCAGAGGTTAGCAATGTTAAGAATGATTATTAACAACAATAATTTACTTACTGATTTTCCTGAGAATAGGATTAAATATCCAAAACTAAATTTATAACTACATTTTGTTGATATTTTATATTTCACTTTGTTATCTGAAAATGGAAACCTGGACTTTATGATGTAATCTTAGAATCTCTAAGTAAATTTGGAGTAAAACTGAACCTCAAGTCATCATACTTCATAATAATCAAGGCACATAATTTCCTATGTACTTATGTAGTTAAAATTTTATTATGTATCTAAATATCCAATGTAAGTCAATTTTGTCTAAAGACCTGATACCAATAAGCTTTCACCAGTTACTAAGAAAATCAATGTTTATTAGTAAAATAAAGTTTTATCTAAGAAAATTATCATATTTAAGTTAGATTTTAGTATCTAAAATTTTAATTAACAGTATTGGTAAATTAAATTGATTCTTATCATCACTTATTTTAATTTATTCTACCTATATTTTTAGTAGTAGTTTCTACTTCCTATTAGAGGGAGAGTCCTGCATTAGGCTATATTGTTAAAATTAAGTTTTTAACTATAATTACAACTAATTTTATGAACAATGGTAAGTTGTAATTGTGTAACTTTCATCAATTAATTAATTGATTCAACTTTAATGGATTAATTAAATTCACCTCTCAGGATTTCTTTTTCCTTATCTATAAGAGAAGGTCACTAAACTACATATATTATCCTTAAGGTCTCTTCCAGTTCCAACATAAAATAATAAAGAGCCAAATTATATAAATTTATACATTTACAGACTTTTAAAACAATTTCAAAACAGCCTTATAAAATATGACAGTTCTATATTGTAAAACTGTGAATTACTACAATTTACTTTTCTCTGAATCTTACTGATTCAGTTCTAAGATATACTTATTTTATAAAGACTTCTTAGGATGTGTTAAAATAAGGCCAAAATCAAAATACTGCATTTGAGTTTAATAAATATAATTAGTAATGATTACATAACTTTTTGCAAATGCAGATAAATCCCTTATCACAAAATGACATAAAGCCAGTGTTTTTACTGAATATGTAAATCTATCTGGGAAATATTTAACATCTGATCTTTGAGGAGAATTCCTTTCAAATACATTTAATTTCAGTGAAAAAGCAGAGTTTTGATTTTTCTTAAAAACAACTTTTGAGTGTAACAGATAATTATACATATTAATTGATTTTAGGTTTAAGGAGGAGGTCCCATTCATAGTGGTATGCTCTCATTTAAACTCTCCTTTCATGAAGTCATGGTATTCTGATCATCAGCAAAGTTGTTAAAGTAGAAAATTCTTTTTTTTTTTTTTTAAAGATTTTTATTTATTTATTTGAGACAGAAAGAATGAGAGACAGAGAGCATGAGAGGGAGGAGGGTCAGAGGGAGAAGCAGACTCCCCGCCGAGCAGGGAGCCCGATGTGGGACTCGATCCTGGGACTCCGGGATCATGACCTGAGCCGAAGGCAGTCGCCCAACCAACTGAGCCACCCAGGTGCCTAAAGTAGAAAATTCTTAACACTGATCAAAACAGACGAGTGGCAGGACTATAACAGCACCACTGCTAGAACAATGAAACCAGCAGAAAAAAGTGGAATACAATGCGAAGTGAGCAAAAATCAGCTACTGATGCCTGAACGAACCTTTATGGTAATGAAAAGACTGGAAATGAAGCTTAAAATTAATTAAAATTATTTTGCCTGGTTTCTCAAGAATAGAACTTTAGTGATTGGTCTAATGCTTAAAAGAGGCAGTGGAATTTAGGTTTGTTTACATTGTTTTGTTTGTTTACATTTTTAGAATATGTCTTTACAACATGATTTTTCTTATTAGAAATATGGTTTTGTGAGATAGAATTGTGGAGCACAACCAAAAAAGTATCTGGAGAGGCTGACTTGGGTTTTAACAAAATCTGAGGCAGTCTTGTAATTTATAAAAACACAAGTTCTATGGTTAAGATGGAAAGTACATGTTGAAAATATTTCCGAAACCTAATATGATATTTTGTGTTGTGACATTCCAAAGAGCACTAAGTATTTCTAATCTCACTTGAGGAATAAGTTATTAGAATTCAATTAATACTCAAAGTCTAGTTATTTGATTTAGAGATTGGGGTTCATTCCAATCCAGTGTTTGATTAACTGATGGGCAATAGCTCGGCTTGGTGGCACAAAGAATGCCTGCTGCTTCCCTTTGGTCAGAACATCCACAACCTAAAATACACCATAATAAAATGTATTAGGATTTTAACACTGTCATACTTAAATACTATTTCTATGCTTTTACAATTTAACTAAAATGTGTTGATTTTACAGCGAATAACAGTACAAAGTGACAACATCCATGTTCAACATGCAAAATTTAGTACAGTGTTTTTAGTTGATTCAATGAGTTAGTGAATCAATTAAAAAAAAAAATTCCAGAAAGGCATATTCCCTTAATGAAAATAAGGACATGAAAAAGAAAAGTACACACTCCACACTTATTTTCAAAGTAACGTCAACTTTTGCAAGAGGTTCCCTTTTATAAAATTCTAAAAAACACTTAATTTCTACTTTTTGAAGTTGAGTATAAAATAAAAAAATTTTGTTTAGGCAAAGTCAGAAAGGATTTCAGGTCTTCACTACTAATAGTGTATCCATTTGTTTTCTATACAAATACTTTGGGTTAAGCAAAACACAAACAGTAATTTATCTTTCATTATACTACTGAAGGATGACATTTTAAAAAGTTCTTGTGAGTGTATCTTTGCTATATAGTTTTGTTATTCTTGTCCTTAAGCACATTTTAAAATGAACAAGAACTTTTCAAAAATTTTAAGCATTTTTACTATTTTTTGAGAGCTACCTGTTTTAGTGCTGTAAACTAAAATACAAAATGTCTAAGAAAAATCTTCCTGTCTCTCATCTTTGAAATAATGTTTACCTATTTTAAGTCCATTGAAAAGTATCATTAATCTGAAGGAATGGCATTTGAAATTAGAAAATGGCACAGAATCATCAACTAGAAGAACCCCACAGAATGAGTTAACATAGGACACATCAATTACATTGTAATCCATGCATGAGGGGTGGGCCATATGCATTCATTCAACTTGGTGAAAACATGTATCTTTGCTGCATGCCCAAACTGATACAGTCAGAGAACAATCAATAGAAGAAGGAAATTAAATTGAACTTCACCTGTTCTCTAGTGAACCAGCGGGCATCCTCTATTTCATTCTTGTCAACTTTAATTTCTGTAGACACTGCCACAGCTAAGCAACCAATCATTAAGGAGGAGGGCATTGGCCATGGCTGACAAGAGACATACTGAACATGGCCAACTTTGACTCCGCTTTCCTCTTCTACTTCTCTCCGAACAGCATCTTCTATTGTCTCTCCTAATCAAATGGGGCAAAAGAACAAGTAGCTGATGAACATGCCTTGGACATTTTGTGCTCCGAATGGTTCAAACATTTGGAAATCACTTTGGACAGAAACCCAATTCAAAGAATGAGAAAGCAGAAGCCTAAAACTAGACTGGAATTAAAAAAAAACATTATTTCTTAAAGTATATGACCATAGACATAATCAAAATGCCGGAAAACTTTTCTTGAAGGTCCAAATTTTTTGATTAGAGTGTAAAAATGGTAACATCTACAACTATCCAGCACCTGCTATTAGCTAAACACTATGCAAACATTTTATGTATTATCTCATTTATGTATTATCACTAAATAGTTACAAATCATTCCAAGATTTTTATAAATGGCTAGCCTTCTCCTTACTAAAATTTTGAAATTTTTTATGTTGTCAAACAATTATTGCAGATAACTTTTCTCAAAAAAAGTTAAAACTAAACACTAAAAGTTTAAAAAACACTTAAGATGAAACAGTATTTTTTCTTTCTAAATGATTTTTTTCTTCTAGATGACTATTGACTCAGGTATGGTAAAGTATAGTGCCTAGAAATGTACTTTTTATTTCTGATTTGTTGGAATTGAGAATCAGAATAAAGGCAATGGTTTGTAAATTTACCTGAAAGTTTAGAAATATTTTATTATTTAAATACAGCTTTTTATTTCAAATAGATTGCTGTATTTCCTATATTAAAATTAACAACTTATGTTCACCAAAAAAATATAGTGGAAAGGTAAGTCACAGACTGGCGTTAAGATATTTGCAAGACCATAGCTAAAGAGTAGCATATAATACGTTCTACAAAACTCCTAAAATGAGAAAAAAGGATAAACAACCAAACAAAATTAGGCAAAGAATATAAACATGTAAAATTCAGAGAAAATGAAAATCGGATGCCTAAAACATATGTGAAAAAGATGCTCCATCAGCAGGGAAATGAAAATGAAAACTACAATGACACTATTTCATAACTATTGGAATGGCAAATTATAAAGTATGAAAATCCTAACTTGGTGAAGATGTGGAACAATAAAACATTTCATGTGCTGTTAGAAATAGTGTAAATTGGTAGGGACACTTCAGAGAGCAACTTGGCAATGTCTACAAAAGGTTAGGATGCTCATATCCTACGAGCTAACAATTCTACTCTCAAGTATATACCCTTGATAACTCTTGCAAATGTGCACAAGGAGTAGTATAAGAATATTCTTTGCAGTGTTGTTTGCAAATGCAAAAACTGATATAAACTAATTGTCTAACAACAGAATGGATGAATTGAAGAGTATTTATAAATAAAATGGTACATAGCAGTTAAAAAAAACGGCCTAGAGTTATTAGAGACAGCATAGTGATTAAGAGCATGGACTCAGCCAAACTGCCCAGGTTTGCATCCCTGCCCTATCACTGATTAGCTGTTTGATCTTGGGCAAGTGAGTCAGCCCCTGGACCTTAGTGCCCTAGCTGTAAAACTGCTGTAATAGTACCTACTTTATAAGGCTGTATGAGGGTCAGATGATTGAGTATCTGGAAAGCCTTCAAAACAGAGTGTGGCACAAAGTATGTTTAGTACTACTATTATCAATGCAGATTAATACTGGAAGTTAAGATTAAACATGTATATTATCACTTATTCCACAGATATTTATTGAACTCCTACTACATATAAGGCACTGCTCTAAGGGTGTGGGCTACAATGATGAGTGAAATAAAGTCCCACCCCTATGCAACTTACTTTCTGGTATGAGCAGATAATAAATGAGTAGATAGATAAATAGATACATACATACATACATCAAATAATAAATACAGAGATACATTCATACATACATACATGTCAGGTGGTAATGAGCACTATCGGGAAAAATCAGGCAGGATGACAGAATTATGAATGCAGGGTATGATGCTAACTAATGTATTTGGGGCTATCTGGGAAGACCCCTAAAAGGTGACACAGTTGGGTCTAGTAAAGAAGAAAGTGAGGTGTAAGTCATGCAGATACTTTGGTAATAGCAATACATGAAAGAGGAAATGCTGAATTTTTAAAACAGACAAAATTATTCTGCTAGTAAAAACAAATATTATATCACTTAAAATACACAGAAAATATTTAAAAATACCCCAGTTTCATAGCATGATAATTTGTCAAATGCTGTCTAAAATTTTTATTTGGAAATTATAAGTTAAAGGAAGATTATTATTAAAATTATTAAGAAAAGGCTTACCAGGTTCAATAAATCCAGCAAGGCAAGTAAACATGCCTGGGGGAAATCTTTTCTGCCTGCCTAAAAGACATTTGGTCCCATCTGGATGAATAACTTGCATGATTACAACTGGATCTGTTTTTAAAAAAATCAGATGAATGAATGATAGGAAAAAATAATTTAGACTCATTGTGTAAAGTCACTGTCAAATAATATAATAAAAGGCTTATCTCCTATAACAACAAGACTCTTGTCTAATTATGAGATTGTTTCTTTCTGCCTGATGACAGAATATTTCAGGGAAATTGCATAGAGGTATTGTACACTAAAGGAAGACCAATTTTGTCTTCTTCTTAATAGAAACACTTGGGCGCCTGGGTGGCTCAGTTGGTTAAGCGACTGCCTTGGGCTCAGGTCATGATCCTGGAGTCCCGGGAACGAGTCCTGCATCGGGCTCCCTGCTCAGCAGGGAGTCTGCTTCTACCTCTGACCCTCCTCCCTCTCATGCTCTCTGTCTCTCATTCTCTCTCTCTCAAATAAATAAATAAAATCTTAAAAAAAAAACAAAACGCTTATTATATATTTATGGTATGCTAGGCATATATTTTAATTATAAAAAAGTTAAAGTATTTTTTTAATGATTTTATTTATTTGACAGAGTGCTTTAAAGAGAGAGAGCACAAGCAGGGGGAGCTGCAGGCAGAGGGAGAGGCAGGCTCCCTGCTGAGCAGACGCTTAATGACTGGGCCACTCAGGCACCCCCACAGTATTATATGGCATGAAGAAAATACAAATTTTACAATAGTAAATGTGAATTTTCCTCTCCCTTCCAACCCAATCCTGAACAAAAGTTTTTATTTTTTAAAATATTTTATTTATTTATTTAATTGACAGAGAGAGAGAGACAGAGAGAGAGGGAACACAAGCAGGGGGAGTGGGAGAGGGAGAAGCAGGCTTTGCACTGAGCAGGGAGCCCGATGTGGGGCTCGATCCCAGGACCCTGGGATCATGACCCGAGCTGAAGGCAGTCGCTCAACCAGCGGAGCCACCCAGGCACCCCCTGAACAAAAGTTTTTAAAAGCTAATGTGGCTCTATGACTAAGTTTAAGCCATTAAAAAGATAAAATTTAAGTTAAATAAGTTTATTTCCCAGAAGTCATTAATGCAGTGAATTCTCCTTACTAGAGCATGACTGAAAACAGGAATCAAATGTAAAAGGCTCCTGAGCAGTGAAACCAGGTATCACAAAGCCATGCATTTTACTCTCAGGAGACTTCTTCAGGTATTGCTCAGTTTATCTATTATTTTTTCACAAGTTTTAAAGGATTAGGTTCTCAGATTTCCAAACCTACAGAAGACTCCAATGCAGCAATTAGAAGGAGAGAAGGTATAGGCAGACAACAGCAGTGATGTAAAGCTAGCTCCACACTGTATTGCTTTGGTGATGCCTTGAACAGGCACTGAACTGTTGGGGTACTTTTTTTTTTTTTTTTGTCTCTGCACTAAGTGGACCCAGAATGGTAGACTTTTGAAATCATGTATTTTAACACATCAAATTCATATTGATTAACTCAGAGTTAAGAAATGGCTAATTAGGGATGCCTGGGTGGCTCAATCAGTTAAGCATCTGCCTTTGGCTCAGTTCATGATCCCAGGGTACTGGGATCGAGCCCCGCATCAGGCTCCCTGCTCAGCAGAGAGTCTGCTTCCCCTCTGCCTGCAGCTCCCCCTGCTTGTGCTCTCTCTCCCTGACAAATAAATAAAACCTTCAAAAAAAAAATAAGGCTAATTATGTACAATGTCCCTTACTTAAAAGTCATGAAACCATATACTACTTTAATACTCATAGTCTTAAGTTATATTAAATATGCTTTTAATAAAAAGGTAAACCCCTCAACAACTCAAAACCTTGTCTTCCCAGAATGTCTTATTCCCTAAGATTCCAGATGGCTGAGATTTCACTATAAAGGAAAAGGCTTACCAACTCTTGGATATGATGTATTGTGAACACCATGGAGGCTAGGACAGTCTTCTTTTAAGCATACTCTTTTGTAGCCGCCTTCTTCAATTTTAGTTGCACTTCCACAGGTTGGGCAGAACTTATATCGACTGTGCCAGGCAAGAACAGATCTTGCTTGAGCTACAACCCCTTTAAGAAAAGCATAAAAAGTTTTAATTCTGTGATAAACTGTAAACAAATTAATATCAAAGTAAAATGTTCACAAGTCAAGGCATACACTATATTTTCTGAATAGCAACATAATCAAGAATTTTTGTATTCCTCTTTTTATGATGTATATTTCTTTTGAAGTAAAATATTTAATCCAAAGATGACATGAAAATTTGATTTAACTTTAATTTGAACTAATCAAATATAACTCTCATATAAGATAGATGTCAGCACACCTATCTTATATACTGAATTAGCTCAGGCTTTTACTACAGGTGATTTTTAAATTTTGGATACACAAGATTCTAGTGTATAGTGATTTTACAAATCCTGACTTTACAATAGTGACGTTTATAAAAATACACTATGCAGCGGGGCGCCTGGGTGGCTCAGTTGCTTAAGTGACTGCCTTTGGCTCAGGTCATGATCCTGGGGTCCTAGGATCGAGTCCCACATCGGGCTCCCCTGCTCTGCAGGGAGCCTGCTTCTCCTCTCCCTCTGCCTGCCACTCCCGCTGCTTGTGCTCTGTCAAATAAATAAAATCTTAAAAAAAAAATACACTATGCAGCCACTTCCTGATTTAGACTTGGACTATAAAGAAAATATTAATAGGAAACTGCAGGAATTCTCCTTTCCTGGGTGCCTAAACCACTACTGCTCCATGTCACTGTGAAACATACCTGTTTACAACTGGAAACTGCATAGAATATTAATAAAATACTCTATTTATAACATTCATGGTTAACTTTATTCATGAAAAAAATGCCTACTAGAATAAATCTTACAATATATATATACTTTGGCTATAGCCTTTACCCTGGTACTTTAAAAGAGAATATGGCCTGACCAGAAATGTTATAATTGAAGCAATAAAACTAGAAATGTTACATATGCATTTGCCTGACAAACTTGTTCTCATTAAAATACATTATTTGGTTTAAGGATTTTTGGAAAAAAAAAAAAAGCAAAATAACCACAAAAAACAATAACAATGTTTTAAACTGCAAAAAACAAAATAAACCATACATAAAAACAAATTAATACTGAAATTCAACAAACCATAGGCAACATTAAATATTTCCCTGCTATGTTACCTTGTAATACGTAATTTATGCTATCTACATTATTTCAATATTGTTTCAATAAGAAAGTTAATATTTATTGAGTACCAACTATGTGTGAAGCATCATGCAAATAGCTTTATATGTATCATTTATTTATTTATTTATGAAGAACAAAACAGGTATATTTCTATTGGACTACCTGATACAGACGGCAGTGTGGTATGGATGGATAGTATGAATGACAAATAATACAAATATATTTTATGTGAAATAAATAAAAATATTTACATAGCTCAATGGGTTACTTCATTTAATGTTTAGAGCAATCCTATGATGTAGGTACTATTATTATCCTCTGTTTCTAGAGTAGGAAACTGAGGCACAAAGAGGTTAACTGTGGAAGTTTACCAAGCAAGTGAATAAAAGGGCCTCAGTTTTCTTACTAGTAAAAAGAGAGAGAGATCCTTTTGATCTTAAAATTATAGCTACAAAGAAAATATATTTTCTTAAAAAGTGCAATGTTTTCTCCATAGATGTGGAGAATAAAACATACCAATCCAGACTCTGGGATGAGATAATCTAATCATTCTCTGGAAGGGCCCACCACACATCTCCTAAGGGAAGGTGGACATTGACAAGTGACCCCTTCCTTACCTCCCATTAACTTTCAGTCTACCATAATTAGCTTATATTCCTTCCACTCCATTGATACCCCTCTTGTCAAATTCATCAACAGCTTCATATTACCAAAACGAAAGATCCTTAGAAAAAATCTTTGTCTATCTTATTCAAATTCTCAACAGCATTCAATATATGTAATGTAATGTAATGAAGGGGGGGAAATCCGAGGGGGAGAGGAACCATGAGAGACTGTGGACTCTGAGAAACAAACTGAGGGTTCTAGAGGGGAGGGGAGTTGGGGGATGGGTTAGCCTGGTGATGGGTATTAAAGAGGGCACGTACCAAATGGAGCACTGGGTGTTATATGCAAACAATGAATCATGAAACACTACATCAAAAACTAATGATGTAACGTATGGTGATTAACATAATAATAATAATTAAAAAAAGAAATACCCTGCTCTCTGATTTTCATGAGCATATTCTCCTGTTTTCTTCTTACCTTATGGCCACCTTTGATGGCTCCTCTTTTTCTACCTGACCTCAAAATTTAGGGGGATTCAGGTATGATTCTGAGGCTTTCTTGCTTGCTATTAACTCTCTCAGTTTCCTGAGATTTAAATATCACCTTCACGTTGATGACTCCCATATGGGTAACTCTAACTCACACCTCTCCTCTGTGTTCCAGATTCTAATATCCTTCTCTAAAACCGAACATGCCCAAAACTAAAATCGATTTATTTACTTCAAGTCTGTCCTGCTTCCCTTGCTCAAACTGTCACCCTATTTTATCAAGAAATAGTATCACTATCCACCAAATTACTAAAGTCTCAAACCTAGCAATCATTCTTGATCTTTTCTTTCATTATTATAGACCCCATACCCAATCCATCAACAAGTGCTGATGATTTTCTAAAAATATACCTTGAACGTACCCTTTTCTCCATCTCTACCATTGTCACCTTAATTCAGGCTGTACTCCAGGTTACTATCATCTCTCCCTCACTTATAATAGTCTCAACCTACTGATCAAGCCCTGTCAGTTTTACCTCCAGAACATCTCAAACTCTCCCCTTTTCTCCATCAACCCAATCCACTGCAACCTTTTACCTTAGCTACTGTAATCTCAAATCCCCTCTTAACAAGACTTCTGATTTCATATTTAATTACCTAGAATTCATGATCTATAAAGCAGGTAGAGTGACGGTTTTTGTTTCTTTTTAAACCATAGGTTGGGTTACAACATTTAAATGGAATTTAGAATAAAACCACGGCATACAGGGCCTCACATGAACTAGCATACCCTGCAACAGAAAATAGTCAAGGTCTTTGACATCATGCTCAGTGTATAGCAGGTGCTCAATAATTACTCACTGAAGAATCAAATAAAACAAGCATGCATTAGGATTAACTCTGGGGAAACTAATTTTGGCTGATTAAAACTGCTGTAACTGCTCAGGAGAGTAGTCCCCTAGAATGAGAACTTTAGGAAAGGTCTAATGAAGACAGCCTAATTTCATTGCTTACTGAAAAAAGTGTGCCTCCTAGAAAATGAAGATACGATGTATAACTCCAACCCAGTTCCAAAAACCAGATTACCACCAACAGGTAATTATTACCAACAGGTAAACCATGTTCACTTCTTACCAGCTTCTTTTTCTTTCAATTGCAGAAGAGCAGGCATTGGAGGATGAAGAAAATAACAATTTTCATGTCTTTGCTTAAATTCTTCGGCAGCAACAGGATCTATACCTAGAGCAAACCAGGCAACCAACCCATCTTCTTCTTCTCTTGGGACTTCTCCAGTATAATTCAAAGACTCTTTCTTCATTTCAAGTTCTACTCCAAGAAAAACCAAGGTGATCTTTTCACGCTGAGCCAAATAATTTTTTATATCTGTGTAGTTCAGCTGACAAAGCCTGACTTCTGGCTGTTGGAAACTTTCTTTATTGCCACCTAGAGTAACTAGGGGATTTAAATCTGAGAAAAGGATATAAACTGTGGCTGGATGGCTTTCTTTAGCTAGTAGCCAGTCAGAATTATTTCTTTTTTCACTTTTTCGGTCTAATAGTGTTTTGCTAAAATAATTTTCACATTCTTCCACTTCATTAGTTAGGAACCAAGGCTTCATCCCACCTTTAGCATTAGCTAGTAAGTTAGTTATATGCTTATAACCCCAAAATTTAGCAATATCCAGTGCAGTCTGCCTTGATTTATTGACAATGGATCTGTCACACCTATAGATGGAAAGAAAAATAAAATAGGAAATAAACATTTTCTTTAATATTTATTACAATAAAATATTTCCAGATGCACTTGATGGCCCCTCTAATGATTATTATGTAGATTTTTTTAAGTACATAATTTACTAATGGGAAGGTTAAAAGAAATAATCATAAATGATGAAAAGTTAGAGATAGTAGATATTTAACATTTCTGGAGAATTATAAAATAAAAAACAGTAAGTTTCATGTGTTATAAAAAGAAATTAAAATTTTACGAGGGGTTCTTGATAGTTATAGTGGGTAGATCTACATTTTCTATTTGGGAGAAAAAGATTAGACTAACTCATAAAATTTGCTTTGCTATTAAGTATGAAGGATTTATCCCTCAATAAAAGAAGTTAAAAGCTTTTAGTTAGATACTATGCTATGTTTTTATATAATGAAACTGGTCAATGAGTTATTTACAAGCCCAATGATATAAATATGGCTACAAGAAAAATTTAAAAGGAAATATGTAACCCAGAAATTAAACCAGAGCCCTTCAAGTAGTAGTGCCTAAAATGTTTACCCTTTCTCAAGTAGAAGTTGGACAACATCTGGGTGCCCATTCCTTGCAGCATACATTAAAGCAGTCCAGCCATTTTCAGAAGTTTCATTGAGAAGAGATGGGGAATGACTGAGGATTACTGTTAACCTGGCAATATCTCCTTCTGCAGCTGAAAGGTGAAGCTGGGAAATTATTTCTTGCTTTGGGGTTCTTTTTATAGAAGACATTCTTCCTTAAAAAGAGGAAAATAGAAAAAAAACCCCTCATTTGCAATTGCTCTTTGTTCAATGGTGGAACATTATCTGAATACAGGTGTAATTAGGATAGTTATAGTTTTTAAAGGTATATACTCTTCAAAAGGTAATTAGTACTCAACTGTCATCACAGCATACCTTTAAAAATTGTCTTAAACATAATTTAAATTTTAAATATAATTCACCATGGGATGCATAACATAATGTATAAAGAACTTTGGTAATAAAGATGGGGGGGGCATATCCTTGAGAATGGGTGTCAGGTAACAAACATTACAAAGAGGAGGTATCTGAAGTAGACTAGAGGGATTTCACTATAGATCAGGGAAATGAGGGGAGTTAAAGCAGAAGTCAGAGGTTTTTTAGCAGATGACTAGTATTCTCTTAGATTCTATGGTACCAGAGACAGGTGTCTGCCCTTAGGAAAATTATGATCCTTACAGCTGACTATTCAAAACTTGTGTTAAATCTGCGTTGGTGGTATAGTGGTGAGCATAGCTGCCTTCCAAAACTTGTGTTAAGTTTCACATGAAAGCAATTTATTGCTTTCCCATGCACAATTAATTCTACAATCCATCTGGGATTGATTTTTGTTCATAGTGTGAAGTAGGGGCAAGATACATTTTTATCCCAGTGGATAATCCATATGACTTGGCACCATTCTTGAAATTACCATTTGTTCCATTGCACTGCAGTTATCATCTTTGTCATAAATCAGATGACCATATATTTTGGATCTATTATTGAACACTGTTCATTTGGTCACTTTGTCAAAATTTGAATCCAAGAAGCTTTTTAAACCATTAATTTTGTCTGCTTTGTTACTCGCTTGTTTCAGTAAGGAAAAAATATAGAAAATATGTTTCATACCTCTTCATAAATGTTGTCTCAACGTGGATTGAAAGTGGTAGGGCACAAACTGATCTATTCTTTGTGGAAATGGTTCATGCTTAAGTTGTCTATGAGAACAAAGTATTTTTTTTAAGGCATGAATTTTTGTTTAGTGAAATGCTATTTAAGATTGATTTGGGATTCTAACTAGGTTTCTATTATTCTAAGCAATAAGATATTTAGGCTATTTAGAAAGGTTATAATCCACACATTTTGACTGCTCTTATCTTTAGTATTCTCACACTGCAATTTGGCTGATCAATTATATAGTAGAGGGAGTATGAACAAAATTTAGGGAAAAATGGGCTGAAAAAATTGTTCACCTTTCCTGATTTTATCTTTCTGCTACTTATAAAAAGGTCAAATTTGACTATACACAAAAGGGGAGGTGGGTAGGGGAATGGGTGAAATAGGTGATGGGGATTTAACAGTATACTCAGGATGAGCACTCAATAGTGTATAGAATTGAATTACAATATTGTACACCTGAAATAATATAACACTGTTCATTATACTGGGATTAAAATAAAAGGCTTAAAAAAAACTACTCACAGGAATGGTGAAAATATGTTTATAATTTAAATTAGGGGGAGTGACTTCTATATTAGAAAACTATTTCTTTACTGTAGAATTTCCTTCACTGTTCTGTTCATATTGAGATTTCTAAATGCTTTACAAATATTATCAATTACAAAACTACAGCTTTTCAGGACTTGATTTTGAATCATTGCTGTATACTGACTCATGTATAGTATCCCCTCCAAGTTGCCTTTCCCTTGAATTGATTTTCCACAAAATATCACACTGGTTCTTCAGGTAGGTTTACTTTAAGCAGTATTTTACTGTCTCATGTTCTGAGGTCATAGTCATTTCTTCACCCTCCCCACAGGCCACTCCACAGGACAAAGTGCAAAACTGTCCTCCAAAAATAAAGTACTGTTCACTACCTCCAGTGCAATTCTTATGCATACAGTATTCTCAGGAGAAAGGCAGTGAAAAATGTGTACTTTCTCCCTTAGCTTTTTTTTTTTTTTGGCAGCATAGCCATCTAGAAACAACCATTTCTCATTACAGAGAATCACACAAAATCTGCAATCCAGCTCTACTGCTGGATTTACTTTTTCATTTCTCATTGACAGGTTCTCCACAAGGTAAGGATCCGAAGGCAGGATGAGGTGATTCACTTAGCAAAATGCTGCCCCTGCTTTCCAAAGGGAACAGAGAGCATTCTGAGAGGTCCTTTAACCAAACCACATCCACCTTTACCGATGTGTACTGGGGGCCCATGACTTGCTCAAGGTCACATGGTTCAAGAAACAGGGCAGAGTTCAAATACGGCTGTCAGTGAAGTCGCTGACCATTACTGAACGAATTCCATGTCCTTCGGGATTCGAGGTGGCCATTTAACAAGTCAAGCGCCACCTACGCAAGGTCTCTCCAAACATTTAAATGCCTTGAGAGTTTACTTTGTCACTACTGCGAGACTCCTTCTTTTAAAGGTGAATCTTAAACGCTGAAGTAGCCCTTCGTTTTCCCCACCTCAAGGACTGGGCTCTAACGCCACTAGCAGCCCATGGGCTGCGCCCCCTACCCTCTCCCGGGAGCCAGAGCTACCAGCCCACAGCTCCCGCCCCTGCACCCTCACCGCATCCGGAGGCTGAGCCAAACAACCCAGCATGGCCAGGCCAACAGCGCTGAGATCAAAAACACTGAGAACTGGTCACCCAACCCAGGGAGGGCACGGGGCCGACTAACCAGTCGTTGCTGTTACTAAGCCAAAGGTGACCAGAGTAGAGAAAAGCAGGATATAGACGCAAGACCCGGAAACCCCACTCTCACTCTTCCCGGCGCCGGACTCAGTCTTCCTGACTTCCGGCGGAGGTTCGCTGTCCTCGAACGGTTCTATGGGAAATGTAGTTTGACTGTCATAAATTGTGCGCGATCCGTGAAGGGGCGGGGCTTGGGGGGCGCGGGGAGGTGAAGGCGTTCGGGAACCTTGGCGGGAGGTCCAGGATGTGAGGTCCAGCATCTTCGCGGTGAGTGAAAGGCTGGTTTTCCTTCCCGGTCATACCGAGACGTGTGAAGTGTGGTAAGGCCGCGGAAAACTGTTGGTCTGTGGAAGCGGTTTTTAAGTTTCCAGTATTTCACACCCAGTCCGCTAACCTCTGTTTTATGGTCCGATGCAGTGTTATGTTCAAAGCATTCTTTCACCTGCAATATTGGCTGGGCCAACTACAGTGCGTGAGTCTAAAACATTTGTGCACCTCTAAACCTAAACTCGTCATGTGCAAAATGGTACCATGTATTGATGCCTCCTTCATTTAATCGTCCTTTAAAAAGTATATATCAAGTGCCCACAACACCTCGTTGGGTTATGCGGTTGAAAGAGGATAATGCATTCAAAGCTCTTATAAAGTTTAGAACTTAGAGTTAGTACTCACAACACAATTATTATTCGTGCTGTTATTTCACTTCCTGTGCTTTCAAATTCCAAAATCTAAAGTTACGTGAGTCCGAGATTACAAAGCTAGGTGTTGGTAGTCTCCTAGACCAGGGCTTTTTTTCCTTACCAAACTGCCACCTTGGCAATCAGCAAGTTGAGTCAGCTAAGGCTGACCATTGCTTCCTGACTGAATTTGAGACTCTGGAAGCTTTTTCTTCTCACAGTGAAGTTATGTATACTTGCCGGCATTGTGCTTTCATTACTGCTTTTTTATTTTTAATTTATTTTAATTTTTTAAGGTTGTTTGTTTATTTATTTTTTAGTAATCTCTACACCCAGTGTGGGGCTTGAACTCACTACCCCAAGATCAAGAGTTGCATGCTCTTCTGACTGAGCCTGCCAGGCACCCCATTATTACTGCTTTTTAAAACTTTGTCCTATGCTTCTTTCTGTGGGTAGTTATTTTAGTCTCTATTGATTTCAAGGATCAGACAGGAGATCAGAAGTACTAAGTTTTGGTAACTCACTTGAAATATGCAATCTTTGTATGCAAGCATATATTAAATAGATTAGTATAAGGGACACTCATATATTAATCATCTAGCATAAACAATTACAAATATATAGTCATCCCAGTCCTTTGGATTCTTGTGAAGTAAATACCAGACACCATATTATTTTACTGATAAATATTTAAGGGTAAGCTTTTCGGAATTATGAATATATATCTAAAATGTAAAATGTCTCTTAAAAAGAACATAACTATAATATCATTAGTACAATTAAAATTTTAATAATAATTCTGTAATATCATGGAAGACTCATTCAATGTCAAATAGAATTGTCTCAAATTTTGTTTTATATATTTTACAGTTGATTTGCTTAAATCAGTCCTAAACAAAGTTTTCACATTACATTTGAAGTTTTTAGATCTATGGGTTCCCCTATAATTTTTTCTTGCAGTTTATTTGTTTAAGAATAATGATTATCTGCTCTACAGAGTTTCCCATATTCTGAATTTTATAAATTGTATTCCTACAGTGTCTTTTTGCCTGTATTTCTTATAATCAGGCATTATGATGCCCCCAGCTTTGTTTTTCTTTTTCAACATTTCCTTGGCGATTCGGGGTCTTTCCTGATTCCATACAAATTTTAGGATTGTTCCAGCACTTTGAAAAATGTCATTGGAATTTTGATCGGGATGGCATTGAAGGTATAGATTGCTCTGGGTAGCATAGACATTTTAATAATATTTATTCTTCCAATCCATGAGCATGGAAGTTTTTCCATCTTTTTGTGTCTTCTTCAATTACTTTCATGAGCGTTCTGTAGTTCCTAGAGTATAGATCCTTTACCTCTTTGGTTAGGTTTATTCCGAGGTATTTTATGGTTTTTGGTGCTATTGTAAATGGGATCGTTTCTCTAATTTAACTCTTTCTACAGTTGCATTGTTAGTGTATAAGAAAGCAACCGATTTCTGTGCGTTAATTTTGTATCCTGCCACATTACTGAATTGCTGTATGAGTTCTAGTAATTTGGGGGTGGAGTCTTTTGGATTTTCCACATAAAGTATCATGTCATCTATGAAGAGAGAGAGTTTGACTTCTTCTTTGCCAATGTGAATAACTTTTATTTCTTTTTGTTGTCTGATTGCTATTGCTAGGACTTCTAGTACTATGTTGAACAATAGTGGCGAGAGTGGGCATCCTTGTCGCGTCCCTGATCTTAAGGGAAAGGCTCTCAGCTTTCCCCCATTGAGGATGATATTCACTCTAGGGTTTTTCATAGATGGATTTTATGAACTTGAAGAATGTTCCCTCTATCCCTATACTCTGAAGAGTTTTAATCAGGAAGGGATGCTGTATTTTGTCAAATGTCTTTTCTGCATCAATTGAGAGGACCATATGGTTCTCTCTCCTCTCATTAATGTGTTCTATCACATTGATTTGCAAATGTTGAACTACCCTTGCATCCTGGGGATTAATTCCACTTGGTTGTGGTGGATGATCCTTTTAATGTATTGTTGGATCCTATTAGCTAGGATTTTGTTGAGGATTTTGGAATCCATATTCATCAGGGGTATCAATCTGGAATTCTCCTTTTTGATGGCGTTTTTGCCTGGTTTGGGGATTAAGGTAATTCTGGCCTCATAGAATGAGTGGAAGCTTTCTTTCTGTTTCTATTTTTTGAAATAGCTTCAGGAGAACAGGTATTATTTCTTCTTTGAATGTTTGGTAGAATTCCCCAGGGAATCCATCAGGCCCTGGACTCTTGTTTTTTGGGAGGTTTTTGATCACTGCTTCAATCTCATTACTGGTTATTGGCCTATTCATGTTGTCAATTTCTTCCTGTTTCAGTCTCCGGAGTTTATAGGTTTCCAGGAAGGCATCCATTTCATCCAGGTTGCTCACTTTATTGGCATATAGTTGTTGATAATAATTTCTAATAATTGTTTCTATTCCCTTGGTGTTAGTCGTGATCTCTCCCCTTTCATTCATAATTTTATTAATTTTGGTCCTTTTTTTCTTTTGGATAAGTCTGGCTAGTGGTTTATCTATCTTATTAATTCTTTCAAAGAACCAGCTTCTAGTTTCGTTGATCTGATCTATTGTGTTTCTGGTTTCTAATTCATTGATCTCTGCTCTAATCTTAATTATTTCTCTTCTAATGAGCAGCTTAGGCATCATTTGTTGCTTTTTCTCTAGTTCTTTAAGGTGTAGAGTTAGTTGGTGAATTCGGGATTTTTCTATTTTTTTTGAGTGAGGTTGGATGGCTATGTATTTCCCCCTTAGATCCCCCTTGGCAGTATCCCATAGGTTTTGGACTGATATATTTTCATTCTCATTGGTTTCCATGAATTGTTTAAGTTCTTCTTTGATTTCCTGGTTGAACCAAACATTCTTGAATTTGTTTTGTCTTTAGCTTCCAAGTGTTTGAATTTCTTCCAATTTTTTTTTTTTTTGTGATTGAGTTCCAGTTTTAAAGCATTATGGTCTGAGAATATGCAGGGAATAATCTCAATCTTTTGGTATCAGTTGACACCTGATTTGTGACCCAGTATGTAATCTATTCTGGAGAAAGTTCCATGTGCACTCGAGAAGAATGAGTATTCTCTTGTTTTAGGGTGGAATGTTCTGTATATATCTATGAGGTCCATCTGGTCCAGTGTGCCATTCAAAGCTCTTGTTTCTTTGTTGATTTTCTGCTTGGATGATATGTCTCTTGCTGAGAGTGGAGTATTGAGGTCTCCTACAATTAACGTATTGTTATCAATATGACTCTTTATTTTGGTTAACAGTTGGCTTATGTAGATGGCTGCTCCCATGTTGGGGGCATAGATATTTACAATTGCTAGATCTTCTTGTTGGATAGACCCTTTAAGAATGATATAGTATCCTTCTATGTCTCTAACTACAGTCTTTAGTTTAAAATCTAATTTGTCTGATATAAGAATTGCTACCCCAGCTTTCTTTTGAGGTCTTTCGGAATGGAAGATGGATCTCCATCCCTTCACTTTCAGTCTGGATGTATCTTTAGGTTCAAAATGAGTCTTTTGTAGACAGCATATGGATGGGTCCTATCTTTTTATCCCATCTGCAACCCTGTGCCGTTTTATGGGAGCATTTAGGCCGTTCACGTTGAGTGATTATTGAGAGATATGAATTTATTGTCAACATGTTGCCTGTGAAGACCTTGTTTTTATAGATTGTTCCTATAAATTTCTGTTGTATATCACTCTTGGGGTCTTTCTCATTTTATAGAGCCCCCCTTAATATTTCTTGCAGGGCCAGCTTGGTGGTAGCATATTCTTTCAGTTTTTCCCGGTCTTGGAAGCTCTGCATCTCTCCATCCATTGTAAATGACAGCTTTGCTGGATAAAATATTCTTGGCTGCATGTTCTTCTCGTTAATATCCTGAATATGTCTTGCCAGCCTTTTCTGGCTTGCCAGGTCTCTGTGGATAGGTCTGACGTTATTCTGATGTTCATCCCTCTGTCCGTAAGGAATATCTTCCCCCTAACTGCCCTTAAGATGGTTTCCTTGGTTCTAAGATTTGCAAGTTTTACTATTACATGCCGGGGTGTTGGCCTGTTTTCCTTGATCTTGGGAGGGGTCCTCTCTGTCTTTAGGACACAAATGTTTGTTTCATTCCCCAGATTAGGGAAGTTCTCAGCTACGATTTGCTCAAATATATTTTCTAGTCCTCTCTCTCTCTCCACCCCCTCAGGGATCCCAATAATTCTGACATTGGAACGTTTCATTGTGTCACTTATTTCTCTGATTTTATTTTCATGGATTCTGAGTTGTTTTTCCCTGGCCTCCTTTTTTCCCTTCTTATCAATTGGTCTTCTAGATCACTAATTCATTCTTCTGCCTCATTTACCCTAGCTGTTAGATTATTTAGATTAGATTGGATCTCATTGATAGCATTTTTAAGTTCTGCCAATTCAGCTTTCATTTCTGCCCTTAGAGACTCTATGTTGCCATTAATCGATTTCTCCATTCTAGCTATTGTCTTCACAATTGCTACCCTGAATTCCATCTCCGACATCTTGGTTATATCTGAATCCATTTGTAAATTTGTGGCATAAGTCATAATCTCTGAATCTTTCCTATTTTGGGGGTTCCTCCTCCTAGTCATTCTGTTGAGGGGTGGTTGAGGGAATGTATAGAGTCCAAATTATTGACCACAATGCAACCAAGATGCACCTGTTTTATAGGGATCTTAGGGTTGCTGACCTCTTTTTTTCCCAGCCTGTCTTCTGGGGGAAGGGCCTGCCAGCTGTTACTCAGGCAACGCTGTTTGGGGAGAGTTGCCCTGCCCCCTGTGGCGGGGGATGGACTCAGTGAAAACCGGTTTTTTGGCGCTTTTGTTCTCTGGTGGCTTTCCCTGGCGCATCTCTTCCAAGAGTCAGAGCAGAAGAGATCATTTCCAACCCTCTATCTCAGAGCAGAGAGCACAGTCTCTTCTTCAGTGAGCTCTCCAGGCCACACTACCTCTGTTTCTGTCTGTGCTGCTATAAACTGCAGCGTCCTGGGTTGTGTGCCCCTCAGCAGCGCTCGCAGTCTTTGCCTCCAGGTCTGGGCACATCTCTGCCCTTTGTGCTTCTAAAACCGCCAGCCGCCCCCAGTTCACACGCGTGGCCCCGCTGCTACAGGTCCGTCAGGGGGCTGCCCTAAAGTCCTTTCCCGCCGCTACCGGTCTGTGAGTCTGTGCCCTGTCCACAGCATGGGAGGCTATCGCTCACCAGCAGTGTAGGATCCCCATGGCTCCCTCCCCTTCTGTTTATCTTCAGATATCTGCCCGCAGAATCACGGCTCCCTGCTTCATACCTCGAAACCAAATGCCTGTGATACTCTGTTTGTAGAGATCCAGATCTATCTTCTTACATCTCAGGCTGATTTCCTGGGTGTTCAGAGTGGTGTGGTAGATATCCAGCGCAATTCTGGGGTCAGTTGGAATAGGGTCCCCTAATCCGCCATCTTTCCCCTCCCTCCTTATATATTTTTTAAAGATTTTATTTATTTATTTGACACAGAAAGAGAGAAAGCACGCACAAGCAGGGGGAGTGGCAGGCAGAGGGAGAGGGAAAAGCAGGCTCTCCACTGAGCAGGGAGCCCACCGACATGATGCTTGATCTGACCCTGGGATCATGACCTGAGCTGAAGGCAGACACTTAACTGACTGAGCTACAGAGGAGCCCCTCAAATTTTTGTATTAATACTTTATGTATTTTTGCCTTATTCTTTAATAGATTGTATTTTTTAAATTGAAGAGTGATGTTTAAAAAATCGAATATGATAATAGCTGCTTTTTTTTCACATGTAAGGCACTTAATAAAGTTGGTGGTTGATAGTGATGAGGTTGATGGGAACCATGCTTTAACTCGACAATATAGTGGTGAATTCCTTAAAAGTGAGAATACCTTTAACTTTACATAAGGTCCTTGATAAAAGATAATGTCATATGTAACTATAGTTAGGGGTGTTTCTAATTTACATACATCATATAAATATTCTACATTCTTGAATATACCAAGTTTGCTTTGGACTTCGGACAAGCTTTTCCCTCCTTTAAAAATATTCTTCTCTTAGATCTTCTTTTTTTTTTTTTTTAAGATTTATTTATTTGCGAGAGAGTGAGAGTGCAGGGGGAGGGGCAGAGGGGGCGAGAGAGAGAGAGTCTTTAGCAGATTCCACACTGAGCATGGAGCCCCATGCAGGTCTTGATCTCAGGACACTGAGATCATGACCTGAGCTGAAACTAGGAGTTGAATGCTTAACCAACTGCACTACCCAGGTGCCCCTCCATTAGATTTTCTAATTACTGACTCCTTATCACCTTGCCCTCCAGATCTTTATTACCCTGTCATGGCGATATGGGTATGGCATGTTAAGACCACCAAGTCACAGGGAGATAGGACTGGCACTCACCCTTGAGAGGGAGCTGCTATGGATGGCTGCCAGACTTGAAACAGACTTTGTATGAGTGAGAAATAAAACGTTTTGGTGTAAGCCAAAGAGATTTCAGGGTTAAGTCGCTACCTCACCATAACATAGTCTGTTCTAAGTAATATAGAATACAGGGAGGAGGTAATCTCTGAACTGAGATTTGAAAGATCAAAAACAATTAAAGGACAAAATCAGTTATCAGGGACTCTTCCTTTCCTTCTTGCCAGGATGGAGCCTGGTCCCTTAAAAAAGTAGGAGCAAACTTAGAAATAGAAGTAGGTTAGTACTCCAGATTCTAAGGAGATAGTAGAGTTTACTAAGTATCAGATATGTCAGGAAAACGCACCATAAAATTCTGATATTCAAGGGCCCTGGTAGGCAGAGTGCAGACAGCGCTTTGTCAGCAGTCCCCAACTTGTCTGATTTAAGGCCTGTTGTGCTCACTCTGCTTTTGCAAATACATTTCCCCTTACTGAAAATGACAGCATGTAATAGCAGTTGGCAGAGATGACCAAAATAAAATACTTTCCTCTTTTCGATACGTACATCCAGAAATGCATTTAATCTTTAAATACACTCATTTATGATTTTTATGGGTACCAAGCCACTTTTGTTGAGTTTAATGGTAATTTCATCTGTCTTATGATTTTCAAAAACAATTTTCAGAGTTTTTCACTTTTGGAAGTATATGGAAATGACTGTATTTTTCACATAAACATCAATTTAGTTTATGTATTTTATAAAGAATTCCCAAACAGCAGTTTATTCTTATTTATAAATCATCTCTCCCCTTTTGCTGTGTGCGTTGTGTTTTATGAAGCAACAACCGTGATATGAGGAGGAGTCTGATCAGAGGCAGAATTAACATTGCTTTGAAAGAGCAGCATTCTTTCTGTGTACTCAAGTTAATTGATGCAGTAATTTAATCATTGAGCCAATACTCACATTTCATGTTTAAGTCACTTAAGCTTGATTTTTTTTTCTTTTTTAGAATGTCTAGACTGATGAGGATTTAAATGGATTTGTAGCATTTAAAAATGTCGTCAAAACTGATTGCAGCATGACATTCATCAGATTCTGTATTCAGTTTCAGTTTAGTTATTCTGAAGCTATCAGATGAAAAAAAAGTCTGCACTTAATATTCTGCAACAGGTTTTTCTATCACCATCCCAAAGCCCAGAGGAGCACAATATATTTTTGTTTTGTTTTGTTTTAGTCTTCTATTTTTCCTTAGGATATTTTTGACCCTAGATACATTTTCCTTTAAATTTGACTGAGCTGTGATCATGACTGTGACCTCTAGCCTTGAAAGAAGAGGAGTTATGCCTCTCAGGAGCGATGCCTCAGGCACTTTGCAAGTCCTCTGGCAGGGATTATTTCCCAGGCTGTGAATCGATGACCTTCTACAGAGAGTGAATGTCTTCAGTGCACGGAAATTCCTTCAGCCGTTATTGAGAGCCTTAGATTTGTTACCTGCTCTATGAATCAGAGTCCATTCTATCTCTATGGAGGACGAGTAATTTAGTGCTATATTTAAAGCCACATGTTATGTGCTCACATGTCAGTTAATTTATTGTTGGTGGTGAATATATTTTGTTTTTGAGCCCTGTATAGGGTTAGTTCAGAAGTAAATCTGGACTTTTGGAATGAAAAATTGGGATGACTTTACTATTATAGAGGGCACCTTACCTGTTATTTCTAAACGAAGTGCCACAACAGTGCTCTGTCAGCTGTCTCTAATTCGTATGATTTCAGTATCCCAGAGAGGATTTTTGTTGCCTCCTAAGCTATCATTATAACAATAATATAATGCTGATTGCCATGATATTCTCAGAATACATTAAAAAGAGGAATGAAATTTAGAATGATTAATAAACACTTTTTGAATCTGTGGGATGGCATTTGTTTTTATCCTCTGAGCTGTCTATATTCAGTGAATTTCTAGAATTTTGAAAAATTACAAGAATATTCCATCTCTCCCTCTTTTTATTCCAAAAGTACCTATACATTTTCAAGGTATAAAAACCGCATATTTAACATTATATTTAACAGTCATGGTAAAACACTTTATATATTTTATTGATTTTTTAAAAAAAGTAATCTCTATGCTCACTGTGGGGCTTGGACTTCCAACCCTGAGATCAGGAGTTGCATGCTCTATCACCCGACCCAGGCACCCCAAAAATGCTTTATGTATTTTACGTTCTTGTGAAAAATCCTTGAGAATCCATTTATTGTCACTATACTGGTTAGCCAGTTTCAGTATAAATCTGACTGGCAGAATTGTGGGAAAGCCAGAGTAATTTAAGAGAGGAGCTGTGCCACTGAAGGCCACATGAACTACTTAGAAAACACTTTACCCTTTAGAAAGCCAGGATAAGGAAACATTACAAAATGCCAGGAGCGATATCTCCTATAATATTCTGTTTTGTCCTAGTTAAAAAGTTATCTGCTATGGTGAAAACATTTCCAATTTAAATCACATGGAGCTTTTCTGGCAACAGGGCCACCCATGTGATACTTCTTATGTAGGACTAAGCACTTTGATCTGAAATAAAATTTGAACAGTAATTTATTCATTCAGAAATAGGTAAGGTATTCTTCAAATGTTGATGGAGAAAAGTATTGGAAGGTATGACTTAATCAAGTTCTATTATCAAATCTTTTCCTTTCCCACAGTTTAAACTTAATTGAGATCCGTTATGCAGAATGTATCTAATTTTGTTAAATCCAACTGTTTAAACTCCCATGGGTAAAGCATAACTTACCTAAGTTGTATCTCATTATTTGTTCTCTTTTGTTTGGTTTCTGGCTCTTAGCAAAGGAAATCTGTGATATATTTGGACACAGATTTATTTAAAAGTCCCTGGCCTCTTGAACCTTTCTGGTAAAACAGAGAAGGAAAATGGAAGCAAATACTATCTTTCTTCTATCACCAATATGATGGCATTGGATAATTAGATACTCATCTGAGCATCTTAGCTTTCTATCATCTAGTACCTTTCACCTTCACCTTTGCCTTCCTCCTCCTTCCTTTCCTGTCATCGTCTGTGAGTAAGATTTAAATGAGCTTGCATGAGAAAAACTAGAATGATATAGTTTGGATAGTGAATATATTGCTTTTCAAATATTGGTCCTAGTCATGAAATAAGAATATAAGTTCATCTTTGAGTTTTAATGATCTCTAATAGGATAATAGTACATTTTAACTTGACTTGTAAGCCACCTTTTGGAAAGGTATGTGGATTATCTTTGTAGAATTGTGTAAGGCCCAAAATGCAATAAATGATGTAAATCAATTTGATTTATAGTTTTATACTCTTTTTTTTTTTTTCCCTTACAAGCAGCCTCTGCCTCCTCCTTGGCATTCCTCTTGCACCACCATCATTATTTAAGATATTGTCACTAGGAATACCATAGTGGCTTCATAACTGTTTTACCTGTCTCAGGGCTCATCTTCTAATTTACCCTCTAGAATACAGTCAGAGTGACCTTTTAAAATCCAATCATTGGGGCACCTGGGTGGCTGAGTTGGTTGAGTGTCCGACTCTTGGTTTCTGCTCAGGTCATGATCTCTGGGTCTTGAGATCCAGAACTCAGGTCTGAGTCTGCTTGAGATTCTCTCCCTTTTCCTCTCCCTCCCCCCACCGTGCTCCTCCCCCAGCTCTTGGGCACGTGCACACTCTCTCTTTCAAATAAATAAAGAAATAAATAAAATCTTAAAATCCAATCATTATTCATTTGCTTAAAAAGCTTCATTACTATGCATCACTTTGAGGATAATATAGAATATGAGGTTCTTTTTTTTCTTTTATTGCAATATCACTAATTAAAATTTTGGGAGGATATATACCCAATGCATATTTTTTTATTTACTAAAAAATCATGTCCATTAAAGAATATGTTCAAAAAATAGAATTTTGAGGAAAAGGTGGTAAGAATAATTGTAAAAGAAGTTTTAATATTTTATTCCTGTACTCTTATATTTGTCTTATGCACCTTTGGGTGTATGCACCCAGCTTGGGAGAATCCATCACTTACTTATTTGGTACCTACCCTAGACCCATAGTTAAGTAATTATAAAGGATGTGGCATCTCACTTCTATTTCTTCTGGTTGAAATACCTACCCCATTCCACTTCTCACCTATACCGCCTCTTCTGGAGTAATGCCTACTTGATTTTCAAAGCTCAGTTCATGTGTCACCGTCTCTGGGAAATTGAGTTATACCCCTTTGTTTCAAGAGCACTCTGAATGAATCTATCTTATAATATTTTATAGTATAGGTATTTATTTTTTCTGTCACTCAAAGGATTAGGATCTCCTTTGGGAGCAACTATTTTGTTCATCTTTTTAGACTTAGAGGCAACCATAATGCCCAGCGCATATTATTACCCTCTATAGAAGTTACATGAATTCATGAATTAATCAAGAATGAAGGAATGAAGGTAGGAAGTGAGCCAGAGGGAGGGAGGGAAGAATTAACAGGTGTGTTCAAGATAAAACAATTGGTTATTGGTGGAAAGAGAATCTTAATCCACATCTCCATGGTTCCCTGATGGCCAATGGGTAAATATTCAGGGAAAGTAACTTTGCATTATTTTTAGGTGAGAAATTCTGATTATATATCAGTATCAAATATAAATATTGTTGGGGCACCTGGGTGGCTCGGTCAGTTAAGCATCCGACTCTTGATTTCGGCTCAGGTTATGATCTCAGCTCAGGTTATGATCTCAGGGTTGTGAGATTGAGCCCTGCATTGGGCTCCACACTGGGCGTGGAACCTGCTTAAGATTCTCTCTCTCCCTCTGCCCCTCCCCCTTCCTCTAAAAAAAATTTTTCTATATATAAATATTGCTATGTAAATGTTGTCTGATTTTGTCCAGTTCCTAAATATTCACCTGGTTACTTCTTCCTATTCAAAGCTTCATTTTTGTCCTTTAGAGAAAAATACTCTGTTTTATGTAATGCCATAGGACAAGCACAGGTATGTAAAATATTCAAGTGCTTAAAGTTCCTTTTGAAATGAGTATGAGGATAGAGTGAATCATAGGAAGCAGGTTATAGATAAGGATAATGTATTTTGATAATATTCAAATTCATGCAGCAAAGACCAAATAAGTCAGAGCAGATTTGCTGGTTCATCAGTTGTGCTTCTTCTGCATCCTTACTAGTAAACTGTAACACATTTTACAAAGACCCATCATTTCCCACAGGGTACAGCTCTAGGTTAAGCCTAAAAAAGCAGCTTTCATTATAGATTGTTCATTGAAAGTGGAGTGAAGCAATTACGGTATCTCTCTGAAGAGGTATATTGGCCAAACACTACTTTGGAATAGTGCATTATACTGGATTAGTTATTTAATATGTTGACTATTATTGAAACTTGGAAATGTGTGTAGATGCCCTCTTGGGCTTATTGATTTTGTTAGAAAAGCAACAGATATGTTCCTGGGGGTGGGGTGGGAGAAGAGCTATCACCAAGTTTCTTAAAAACTGAAATGTAGTAACTTCCCAACTGTTGTTTTAGTTCTATGCAGTTAACAGTACTAATGAAAGTTGTTTTGAGAATTTACAGAAACTGGTATTTCTCACTACAGTTATCATTATTCTGTGACACATTGGTATGACCAAATTTCTATTCTGTTGATAACTTGTCTTGAGCAAATTTCGATGTAAAAATATAGAGACCCTTCTTTTATATTTAATTTGTCTGAATTTTCTCATTTGAAAAATTGGAATAAAATGCGTAAGATCTGCTTTTTCATAATGGACCAATAACAAAATCCTGGCTCATTTTAGGCAAATTAGTTTTTCTAAGGAGTCAAAAAGTCTCCTTAGAAATGTTTGACTCTTTTCTCCTGAAAGTAATGGATTTTTGTCACCTTTCTCTGATATTGGGACTTGGATATTTTCTTTTTCATTTCTTTAAATTTAAAAGATCTGAGTTATTTGAATATGTCAAATTTAAATTATTTAAATTAAACTGAATCTTCTTTCTTGAAGGTTTGGAATATAATTCCAAATTGGAATTTCAGAGTTGAAATTTCTCTATTTACATGGCATATATTCTAATAAAAGTAATAGCTTACAAAAACTTGTCATTAGTATTCAAATCTCAATCTAAGATACGTTTCTTTCACTATTTGCAGAGAGTTGTTATACATTTACACATTCCAGGTGTGTAGAAGTCCGTCATTCTGTGGAACTTTTTTTTTTTTTTTACATTGCCATCTTTATGTATTCATTCTTTAAAAGGTATTAAAAGATATGATAGATACATGCTATAGATATCCAATTTGGAATGCATTCTTGTGGAGTACTGTGTTAGAGATGCCATAGCTGTTACTTATTGTGTTGCAGTTACCACACATTTATTTGTTCATGATCCTAGCTTTTTCAACTTTACTTTTTCATTACTAAGAACAAAATCTAGCTCAGAGATGAAAATTTCTCAGCTGCACTGGTGAAACAAAAATGGACTTTTTGAAGTTGATTCATCAATAACAATGAAAGAAATTGTAGCAATGGAAGTAATGGATTTAGATAAACAACATTTATGTTAGTTGATGCATTTACATGATTTCTATCAATATAAAATTTCAATAATTTAAGTGAATGGGATTATTTAAAAGACAGGCTTAATATGTACGAATGAAATAGTAGTTTATTATTGACACAACTACATTGCATTTTTTCCCTAAATTCTTTTTGGTTCACTTGTATTGGTATGATAATATTTGGTTGAAATGGAGTTTTAATATTGCCTGCCTGGTTTCAAAACCTGACTCTGCTACTTAAGAGCTGTGACTTTTGGACAGTTACTTAATCTGTGCCTTAGTTTTCTTATATGAAGAATGGAGTAATTAATGGTAGCTTCCTCATAGAATTGTTACAAGGATTAAATGAGTAAATACAAGTAAAAAGCTTAGAAAAATATTAACATATGCAATTTAAAACACGTTGGGATTATTTCTTAATCTCTTTTGTTAAGGACATGAAAGTATTTTTGTTCTTGAAATGGAGATGTTTTTCAAATGACCACCTAGAATAAAAAAGTGAATTACATGAGAAAATTCTCTTATTAATACAGTTTATTGTGGTTTTCATAGTGGGGTTAGTGGAGAAGTAGAAGCAGTTTCCAACATTACTTGATTCTTCAACAATCTAGTTTTTGTACTAAGGTTTATGGAAACTATATTTATGCATCTCTTCTGCTTCTGTTGTGATCATGTGGCCTTTTGTTTTTTTAGGATAGGGAAGAGGTTATAGCATTATTTGGTTCCTGCAACATGTGGTAGTCATAGATTATTATCCTCATTTTTTCTAAGTTTCTCTACTGACTCAGAGAGGTTGAATAACTTCCCTAAAGTCACACAGCTAAACTTAATGGCAGAATGTATAGCATTAGCCTCATATTTTATCTTACATTTATTTGATAACTATTTCCAGCTATCGAAATTCTATTAAATATGATACTGCTTTCAGAAAGAGATACTTAAACAACAGCAAAATTAATATCTGGATTATAGAGGACTTAAGGCCTTTGGTATTATAAAATGACCAAGGAAATAGGAATGGTATTAATAATTTTTTTGTTTTGTACTCTTTGGAAGAATCAGAACCCTTGGTATCAGTTTGTTTTCATAAGATTGAAGGAAAGCATACAATTTGTTAAGAACTTTTTCTCAATCAATACATTGTTTTGAAAAACCTTATTATACAGGTTTTGGAAAAGTACAGAGGGCAAAATTAGAATATCTTTGAAATATATTTTAAGAAGAAGTATGTCTTTTTGAAAAATCTGTTGACCGTTCTTAGAAACACGGAGGGAGTAGTAAATCTATCCCTTGGTAAGCGTTATCTATAAAGATCCTTAAAATCATCAACAGTATGATAGCTTGAAAATTAAAAAGGCTTATTTAAAATATGAGCTTATTGGCAATATTTAAATGAACTCCAGGATGAAGTATTTACTTTCATACCGATTGGCTTTATTTGTAATGTGTATCTATTTGAGACATGTACCTGTCTGCTTTTGCTGATACAATCAACTCTAAAATTTCAGGGACTTATAACAATATAGGTTTATTTCTTATTCCTGTTTTGCACCTATTGCAGGTTGACAGGTAACACATCCGCGCATTATTGTAACACAGGCTCACCATTGTTTTTTCTTGTGTGGTCAGAGAGAAAGGAAAGCAGATTGACTGTGAAACTGGAAGCTGGCCTTCACGTTCCTGCTTGGCAATGGCACAGTCACTTGGGCTTACTTTGGATTGGCCAAAGCAAGTCATGTAGCCAAACCTGAGGTTGTGGTGGTGGGAAATATATTGCTTTCATTGAGAGAATTACTAGAGAGGGAATTTAAAAGGAGGAGGAATGAATATTTTGAAGAAATAATACAATCTGCCACAGTCACCACTGTAATTCCTAGGTAGGGACTCTGTTAAGGTAAATATTGCAGTTTTATGTTGAGGTTGCTTATCTCTAAATTTGTATTTCATAGGCAATATCTATATCTTTAATTTTTTATTATTGGATGGGGTTCTAATTCTTTGGTTGTTGTATCAAAAATTTCTCTGTATCTCTTGTATCAACAAATTGTTGGAGTCAAGGCTTTGTCTTTAAGAAACAAAATCCCACTGTAAACTAGTGTGAGTACAGGTTGGGAGGTAGGGTTGGGGGGGCAAATAAATACAAGGGAATGTCGTGAAGCCCATGGGCTCCTGGGCTCATGTGGGACTGGAAAACTTTAAGACATTACTCCCTATCTCTTTCTGTGTTGTCTTCTCTTCTTTATTTCTGTACATGTCTTTCCTTATTTTCTCTGTGCATATGGACATTTCTCTCTGCTTTTCCATGCATTTTTGTACTCCATGACAATCCCATAGCTCTTGAGTTTTCCTGTCACCACTTCAAAAAGCATCAGAGACTGAACTTATCCTTTCTGAATTCCAATTCTGAACTCCCAGGAGAGAGAAGTACTGGCCGGTAGGTTATGATTGGCTAGAGTCATGGAATTTAAATTTCTATGATAGGGGAATTGGGAGGGAAAATCCACAGAAAGACAGTTGTACAGACAACCCCAAAACTGTCTTTTATGCAAATGTTAGGTTTCCTGGTAAAAAAATAAGCAGCTTTAAAATGAATTTTCTTTCTTTTTAATAATAATAAAATCCTCATGAATATGTTTTAAAGAAGTTCTCAGTTATGGTTTTTTACTGTTTGATAGACAGGGAAAAGGAAGCACACTGGTAAAGCTTTCAAGGCAACTAACAGTTCAGTTTTGAAGCTGTTAAATTATAAAAGAAAAAAGTATTGGGTATACTCATGTTCTTTTATACACTTTGTTCCTGCCTTCCCCTAGAGGCAGTGTTAGGTCACTGCTCCAGCTACATGACTAGCCATCTCCCGTAAGACCCACGGCTGCTGTAAATCATGTTTCTCTAGAACGGGGAAAAAAAAAGAAAGCCTCAATATTCTTTTAAAAAAAAAGTATTTCCACCTTTCTCAGACTTAAAAATACATATTAAATTTGTCTATTATAATATCAGTGTTCCCTTAAAGTTTATGATGTTTAACTGCACTGGTAAAACAGATTAAAAATATCAGCACATTATAATTTTTTCTCCAACTTTTTATTTAGAAAGTTTGTAAACTTAAGCAAAGTTGAAAGATTCAAAAAATGCTTTCCCCTATATCCTCCAGGTAGATTCACCAGTTTTGCCACATTGTATCTCCCTACATGCTTGTATCTTCCTCTATTTATTAGACATGGCTTACTCAGTTAGAAGGAAATCATATAATTCCTCCTGGAAGAACTTAATTACTCTCATTTTTCTGGATACTGCAACCCTCTTTTTTTGTCAAATAAATTATGCTCTTTAAAAACTATACCACGAACAAATGTGCATAACTAAAAAGGCTCAGGGCCTTTACAGTTACCTATTTTGTTCCTCTTGCATAGTTAAGAGGCTTATTACAATATAGATATAACTTTATCTCTTGTTAGGAAAAACTTTATCCGTGGTTTGCACGCAAATTGTCTCTAAAATCTGTGTTGCTACTTGTTTTCTAGACCAGTTTGCCCATGCTGATTTTATTTTGATTTTTTATTGATATATGCTGGAAAATGATTTAGAATCAACAGCAGGTGGCAGTGCTAGTAAAGGTTGTGACTTTTGGTGTATAGTCAGCTTGGAAAGGAATGTATCTTTTAAATCTACACAAGTAATACCGTTAGTAAGGAATCTTTAAATTTATCACTAATTCATTTTATTTCAAGAATTATTTTTGCAATCAATTGCATATAAGATAAATGTATTTAAAAATACTGGTTTAGAGACTGAATTTTGTTTTAATTGTGGGACTAATAACTGAGAAAAGTCAGCTTATTTTTTTCCTTTTTTTTTTTTTGCTTATTCTACAATAAGAAAAAATAAACACTGAATACTTAAAATTAGAAAGATTAGGTAGTTTGAATCCTGTTAAAATTTGCAGGAAAAATGTCACAGCAAAATCTTTTATTTTTCTATTGATGAAGATGTGGTTATTTTGAAATTTTGTGGCAAACTTCAAGAAATCTTTTATGAAGCTAAAATACTCTATTTTAACAGGGTAGCACATTTTAGAAAGCTTAAACTTCTCTAGGCATTTGTGGAAATAATTTAAAATTTCCTCTTTAAGTTATAATTTGTTTCATAGATCATAATTTTGCTGTGTTTGTCTGCTTTCATTTTAAAGAAGAGAAACCTGGAAAATAATTTGTTCCCATTGAGGTATTCTACTTGGTTTTTCACAATTTTTTGTGTCATTTTACCACAAATGATGAATTTTGAAGATGTATCAAAAATTTGTTTCTTAGATTTTTAATAGATCTATACATGTGTTTAAATAACTTACATATTGCATATTTAAACATTCATATGTTTGTATATCCATGTGTCATCTAGACATTAGCTTACAGCAGACTAGTTGATTTCTGTTATTAGCCCAATTTAACTTATTAAGAACTCACAACACTTAAAACTACAAGAGAATTGGGAAATCAGGGTCATTGCTCAGATGAAGAAACTGAGGCCCAAGAGAAATTTCACTGAAGGAGACTTAATGTTGTGGGAAGACCTTGTTACATTGATTCTTGGGACTCAGGAATGACTCAGTTACAAATTATTATTTTATTTACTTACATTCTCTGGACTTCTGCTGTGTTTCTCCCCCCCACCCCCGCAGGGAAGAGGGGGTGGAGGGGGCAGTATCATTCACTAGGTCCTGTATTTTATTATGAAGAAAATGATTTTAACAAATATTCTTTTTCCTCCAGGAAGCACATAGTTAGCCACTTAATTAACTGAAGAGTTGACTTCATGCTTGATGTGTAATTAAAATTAGATGAGCTTTTCTGAACCCTAGTTTCAGTGCTTCCTGAGAAATACCCTATGTAGTGACAGCTATTATTATCCCTACTTTTTAAGAATAAGTGAAAAAAGTGACAAAATATTTTAGTTGCTTTAAGATAAAACACTGGGTTATCAGGAGATTTGAGTGGGACAAAAGGACTCTTAGGCGTAATCACTGTTCCCCAAGGAACAGCTTTTTCCCTGAAGAAGAAACAAAACAGAACCAAATCTTAAATTTTTCTTCCAGAACTACATTAGAGCTAGGAAATGAGATGGAAACATCTATACATTGTATATTGGGTAAATCATTATGAAATAGAAACACATTGCCTTTTTTCAAAATATCAATGGTTTATTAGTTAACTCAGACAATTTTTTGTACTTTTGAAATTTAGTTGTGATTAATTCTTAATCATTACCCCTTAAAATGTAGTTTTTACACACAGAGTAGCTTTTTTTTTTGTTAAGGTTAGGTGAGTCACTGTTTCTTGAAAATTCTCAGGTCAAGTCCATAGCCAAGTAAAGTACCTTTAAAAAAGAACTTTATCAAGTTTGGCCTGTAGTAATCTATGCTTTAAATTACAGCACAACTCATTCCAAATCAATATAATGAATTGATTTGTAAACGTTTCAGGCAGGATTGCTTTCTTTGGATTTTGTCTATTGAATGTGCACTACAGTTAAAGCATCTTCTTTTTTTCCCTGCATAATTAAGTCCGTGTTCTTGGCCTTTCACTGAGTTTAAACTGGTTTTAAAAGGCAGAAATGTATGTTAAAGCAAAATTATGCACATCCATTATTCTTAGTCTTATAAATATTGAAGCATTTTTTTTCTCTTTTGTTGAGAAATAGAAGAGAAAATAAAGCTGAATGCCCTCAACTTTAGTTCCCATTTTTTAAGGTATTTTATGCCTGGAAAAAATTGAACTTACTGTTTTCGAATGCCTAAATTTCCTGAATATACAGTAAAATTCTTTATTTTTATAGATATGATTATGTTTAAATTATGGTATATGACAAAGCGTAAGAAGGAACATGATAGTTGTTTAAATTTTGAAAAATCTGGAGAGATTTTGAGTTAATATGTACATGGAAGGAGCTGCAGGGAAAGATCAATTCAACTAACATTTACTGAGCACATAGAATAGTGCCTTCTATGTGCCCGGCACTGGGCTAGTCATTTTATAGGTATCTTTCAGTTTCCCAGGAATCCTGCAAGGAATAAAATACCTAATCATTTACATATATGGAAAATGGAAAGTTCAGTGCACCTAGGATTAAAACACAGGTCTTCAAAATGATGCTTTGGACTCCAAAACCACCTTGTTGCTTCATCACCTAGTACTTTTCAAGTACTGGGAAATGTAAAAATAAATCAGTTCAGTTCCTGTCCTTAAGAAATAATATATGGCGGTCTATTGGGAGAGATAAGCATTCAAGCAAATAATTTGTATTATCATGTGATAAGTCCCAATATATAATGATGTACTACAATAAGGGAGGGCATTATTTCTGATAGAGGGAGGTAAATATGTAATCATTGGGATGTGCAAAGGTATAGTGCTGAAGAAATGAAAAGTATTGTCCTATGGCTGATTTTGAGGGCATGGAATTTTATGCTAAGTAATTTAGGACCCCTGGGTTATTCTGCTTTCAAACAACCCTCAATACTGTCTTCCTAAGTCATTGCTGGGGCCAGTAGATTTTAACTATTTTATATCTTTGAATGCACAATTAATTTATCAGACTTTTGTAGGACACATCAGACTTTTGTCGAATAGGATACATTTGAACACCTGTATTTGCAATGCTCATTAGCAAAACATACTCACTTTTTAAAAAAGATACACATATTTATAAAGTAGATTCCAGTTGTCAATGATTATTATTATTGTGAAAGAATGCATGCACAAGGAGGTGCTGGTAGGGCTCACTCGTTAACTTCGTATCAGATTTTTCAGTGTTTATGAACCATGAATAAGGTATTTTAGGCAATGTACATGGTTGCATTGTAAGAGAGATGACTTGTAGGATTTTAGATTCTTTGGAAGTATGATTATAAAGAACATTTCTGGAACTGGCAAACACCTAATGTTCTGAAATATGTATTTGCTGTGAACAAATCTGACACACTGAATAACATACAGGAAACCTATGGATTGATACCTTGCAGGCATTGGTGATATTTGTAAGTGCTATTATCTACTGTGAGAAATCATTGCATTTTTCAGTTCAACCACCCCAAATTGTATTTTTAAATTTCATTTGTAATTTGGGAATTAACAGAAACTTACATATTTGGAGCATCATCCTATGTAATATCTGACTTTAGCTTGATGAAATTGTGTTTTCTGTCTCCTTAAATGTTATTCAGTTATGGGATTTCTTGCACTCTTGGTTTAGTGCACTTTTGTGCCCTTAGTAATAGTAGTTGTATTTTGAAACCAAAGTTATTGATTTATAGATATATCTATTGGTTCTGAAGTACTTTTCTGACAAAAATATGAATGTAATTTAAGTTAGGAATTTAAAGTCCATACAGTGCTCAAGTTACACTTCAACCTTACAATGTGAGGCAGTCACCCCACTAAGAAAAAAATATATGGAAATGCAACAACAGTTCTCTTCACAAATATTTTAAATAGTAGTTCCTCTGCCATATGTAGAGTTTGAACGGTTGCTTCTCTTCACCACAAAGCAGATATCCTTATCACTAGCAGCAACATAAACTCAGAAATAAAGCTTATCATTATAATTTTTACATTTTTCCTAAATGCTTTCTAAACATGAAACTTATTACTATAAGTAATAATGCTTTCTAAACACGAACTTATTACTATAAGTAATAGAAAGGAGATTTTAAATCAGGAAAGGAATAAGCAGTCTTTCTTTTTATTATGGGTGTCAAATTAAACATAATAGAAGGGTAACAATTGATCATTAGTTGTTTTTTTTTAAGATCTCTAGGTTTAAAGGAATTAATGTTTCCAAGACAACATATGAGTCAATTGAACTATAAAGTGTGTGTGCGCGTGTGTGTTTCATCTTGCTATTGCTACTTTTTAATGAAAAACAGCCACGTTTCCAGTGTTCTTTTTAGGTTATTGTTTTATAGAAGTCATTTTCATGCTTTGTAAACAGGCCCAAACAAATTCTAAGTTGATTTTTGTCATATCGGTATCAGGAAATAAGGCCTGTGATACCTAATCATGGCCTTACTGTTGAGTTGTTTTATGCGTAGGAGGCAGAATCTACAATTCTTATTAGCTTGTTAATATGTCAGACATAATTGGAAAGTATGGAGTGCTTCCTAATTATTATCCTAGTAACCTCAACTCAGTCTACTTTGGTTTTCTCAACAGTGTGAAGAGGTGTGAGCTTCAATTAATATTTGGGATTATGAAATCACAGATTTAAAGGTGTGAAGTGTGTAAATGTCATTATTCTAATAAAAATTCAAATTTACAAGATGAAACCTTTGAATAGCCTTGAATAAATTGAATCTCCCAATAAAGCAAATCCTAAAATGACCATAAGAGGGTGCACAGGCATTGTAGAAACAAACAAACCCAATTCCTAGAATGACACAGAGAAGTTTATCTTTGTGACCATAAAATATTTAACATTTTAGAAAACATTCAAAGCTTCCAGAGTATTTTGTTGAACATGACATGAGTGTATGCTCATCTGAGTATAATCCTACTTTTCTTGATTTCTTCTCAGTGCACAAATTGTCACTATGTTGGTTCTTGAAAAGCTTAAATAGGATCAAATCAGGAAAGCAGTGTCAAAAAACGGGATGTAATTATAGCTGTTGCTATTAAACAACTGAATCTAGGGGTTTTTAAGTCATAAATTACCATATTAGGGAAATCTAGATCCTGTTTTATACTCTACTTGGAAAGGTGGACTTTTCACTTTAGGGAAGGGGAAATTAATTCTTAGAATAAGAGGCTTTGGGAAAATTCGAGAAAGACAAAAATGCTATAAAATGTCTTCTAAATGCAAAGTACAAGGTTTCCATTTGTTATTTTGGGCCTTAAAATTATTTTCTACTTTAGATTATATAATTTTGTGGAACCTATCAGTTGGCTGACTTTAATGAACCATTTCATCCTTTGCAATTTTTAAGAAATAAACCCAATTTTTTAACAAAGAAAGAAAACCAACTTAGACAAAATAGCTAACCTAAAATTAACTTTAAATATTAGTAGATTAATTGACAAATTTTTGTTGCATTAGACAATTAGATGAGATCAAAAATTTTTTTAATATAACATCTTTTGTTTCGTGATAACCTTAGAAAAAATTGAGAATTATATCCCCTATTAGTTATAAATGAGAGGAAATAAATGATTGTTGGGCATTCAATATTAAGGCTATATCTAAAGGAACTAGTTTAGAAATAATCTCTTTGGTGATTTCATGTTAGCTTTTCAAAATAAAGTCAACTTTTGAAGTGAAATTTTATAGTAGATGTTAAGTCAGTGGAAACATTTCTTGGTTGTAGTAGGTCATCTACAAAGAGAAGCCCCAAAGCTCACAGCATTCCTCAGTTTTTTGCATTAGGATCTTAGAAACACAGGAAGCCCCCCAAAATCACCATCGCCATATCTTTTAGGTGACTATTCGCCACAAGAGCTGAATTAAGGGAAGATCTGGTAAAATGGTTCTTCACATTGCTGTGTATGTAAGAATCAGATTCTTGGAACTTGGTTATCCAAGTAGATATCCAGATCATAACCCTAGAAATTTAGCAGTAGAAATATCTCTGCTTATACCTCAGCAAATTTTTATTACAGGTAAATTATTATAAAGAATTCTTGGAGTGATAAAATAACAATTGTTGAATACTATAGACAGGTGTATGAATGTTAGAAATTATCAGCGAAGTCTGGGCCTAATCTAACTTACACTCCAGTTGCTCAGTTTCTAGTTGAGATGGAGAAGGTGGTCAATTTAGAAAAGAAAATTGATATTCTTGCTGAACTTTCAAAAATGTATTTCAGCAATGATTGAAAGATCTACTGAGATTCATACTGATCTCAAGATTTAACAAAGGATGGGCGCCTGGGTGGCTCAGTTGGTTAAGCGACTGCCTTCAGCTCAGGTCATGATCCTGGAGTCCTGGGATCGAGCCCTGCATCGGGCTCCCTGCTCGGCAGGGAGTCTGCTTCTCCCTCTCCCACTCCCCCTGTTTGTGTTCCCTCTCTCGCTGTGTCTTTCTCTGTCAAATAAGTAAAATCTTAAAAAAAAAAAAAAAAAAAGATTTAACAAAGGTAACATAAACCTCAGCTGCGTAAAATAAGCCAATAAGAATCTAGATGTAAGCAATGACACTTTTTAAAGACGGATTTATTTTATTTTAGAGAGAGAAAAAACGTGCGTAAGTGAGGTGAAGGGTAGAGGGCGAAGAAGAGGGAGAGAACCTCAAGCAGACTCCCTGCTGCGTTTAGAGCCACCCTGAGATCATGACCTGAGCCAAAATCAAGAGGTGGAAGCTTAACTGACCGAGCCACCCAGGCACCCCACAATTATACTTTTTTAAATTGAAGTATAATTGACATACAATATCCTACTAGTTTCAGGTGTGCATCATAGTGATTTGTGTTTTTTATATATTATGAAATGATCACCGTAAGTCCTGTTACTGTCTATCACCATACAAAATTGTTACAATTATTATTGACTATATTCTCTGTGCTCTCCATTACATCCCCAAGACTTATTTATTTTATAACTGGGAGTTTGTACCTCTTAAACTCCTTCACTCATCCCCTAGCCCTTTACCACTCTGGGAACCAACAGTTTCCTGTATCTATGAGTCTGTTTCTGTTTTGTTTGTTTTGTTTTTTAGATTCCACCTATAGTGGAATCATATCTGATTTATTCCACTTAGCATTAAACTAATGTCCATCCTTGTCACATATGGCAAGATTTTATTATTATTTTTTTTTATGGCTGGGTAATACTACATTGTATGTACATACCACATCTTCCTTATCCATTTACTTGTTGATGGACACTTAAGTTGCTTCCATATCTTGGCTATGCTGCAGTGAACATAGGGGTGCATATGTCTCTTTGAATTGGTGTTTTTGTTTTCATCAGGTAAATACCCAGAAGTGGAAATTTTGGATTGTATAGTAGTTCTATTTTTAGTTTTTTAGCGAACTTCCATACTATTTTCCATAGTAGCTATACCAATTTATATTCCCACCAACAGTGTGCAAGGGCGAGTTTTTCTCTACATCTTCACCAACACTTGTTATTTTTGTCTTTTTGATAATAGCCAATCTGACAGGTGTGAGGTGATGTCTTATTGTGGCTTTGATTTTCATTTCCCTGATTAGTGATGTTGAGCATTTGTATGTTGGCCATCTGTATGTATTTTTTGGAAAAATGTCTGTTCAAGCCCTTTGTCCATTCTTTAATCAAGTTGTTTTATGATATTAACTTATGTACGTTTTTATATATTTTGGATATTAACTCCTTAATCAGATGTATGATTTGCAAATATCTTTTCTCATTCAATAGGCTGCATTTATGTTTTGTTGATGGTTTCCTTTGTTATGAAAAAGCTTTTTAGTTAGATGCCATCCCAATTGTTTATTTTAGCATTTGTTGCCTTTGCCTGAGGGGACTAGTCTAAAAAAATATTGCTAAGACCAATGTCAAAGAACTTACTACCTATGTTTTCTTATAAAAGTTTTATGGTTTCAGGTCTTACATTCAAGTCTTTAATCCGTTTTGAGTTTATTTTTGTATATGGTGTAAGACAGTGGTCCAGTTTCCTTCTTGTACATGTAGCCGTCCAGGCAATTATACTCTGAATGAAAAAGAAAGCAAAGATATGTTAATCCACATTTCATACCGGAAGGAGAGAGAGGTCTGAGCATATTGTGAAGGGCAGTAACTAGTCATCTTAAAAAGAACAAAGGACAGAAGAAAGAAATATAGTCCATTTATTCAGCATTTAGTTACTATATGCCAGACATTGGTCAACCTGTTGCTATTTTAAGACTCATCAGCTCTTAGTACCTGGAGTTCTAAAGAGATGAACTTATCTTTGTCTTAGATTCTATGTCTACTCAGAAGATGTCAGATATCCTAGTACTTTTAATAAACATTCCAGTCACCCTGCATTAATTACTAGACACTGCAGACTTGGGCATAACTGAGTTCTAAAAGGCAGTTATGTCTTCTAATTTAGTGTTGATATGGGTCTTCTGTGGCTCATTATGCTACATTGGTATTTTTCATAGTAGTCAATTAATTTTGTAGCTCAAATGGACAGAGTTGGTGCTACTTTGACATTTAATGTCAGGGTGGCAGAGAGTTACATTTAAAAAAGAAAAATTGCACTAGAAATAGAGAGTGTTTAAAGGAATTGTTTTATATAGTGAAGATAGCTAATGTTTTGTTTCATTTTGCTTTTCCTGACTCATAGGCACTAGGGACAGCCAAGGTTTTTTAATTCATTCTTCAACCTGTCATAAGGATTCCATGTCATCCTTCAAAGACAGTTTGATATTTATCTTCTTTAAAGGTCTCAAGGGAAGGAAAATCTATAAGCTACCTTGGTGACCCATCTTTGTGTAGAATAGCCCTTATACATTTACATAAGAAAGAATGAAGAACATTTCAGTTTGACATAAAAATTATCATTTACAACAGGTCACTGAGGATGAGGGGACGACTACGCATTCTTTCTCTTCCCATGTGAAGACTAATGACCTCTCACAGCTCTAGCTTCCCCTGTGTTCTGCCTGAAATCCTTGTGATCTGTGAGTGTTAAATGAATGGAGATCAAGAACAGCTCTCAGGCCGTGGATGTAATTTTGGGGAAATGAGAGGTTGAGGAAAACTCCTGAATATCCTCCTCTTCTTCCATCTTTTTTTTTTTTTTTTTAATCCATAGCTTTTTTTCTGACTTTCCGCTGGTCTCATCCATTTCTCCCAGCTCATTTTCTCCCAAGTTCCCGTCAGTGAATACAAGCTTAGGTCATGACAAGTTATGACATTCAGGTGCAGAACTCTCTGAGGCTCTGTGACAGAAAGGAGGCGATTTTTTTAAAAAAGAAAAAACAAAAACCAAAACTGACTTAAAATGAATGAGGTTGGGCCAGGCATAAAAGCTGGAGTGTACATCTCAACTCAGAAGTTGATGCCCTGGGGATAGAATGGACAGGTGGTGGGTGAAGGGAATACATTTTGAGGAAGCAGCATAGTAATTAGACTCTTGGGCCTCTGTTTAACATAAGGCCCTGTTGTGTTAGGTCTCAGGGATAATCTGTGTTCTTCTGGCTGCATATACCATAGTTTGAAACTTTAAAGAAAACAAGTAAAAGCAACCAAAGCAGGAGTTATATTTTAATAAGATGATAATTTTGAACTACTCTCTCCAGAGATGGTCTATTCAAAAGTTTTGTGGGTATGATGCTCTTTTAATGAAAACATGAGAAATGCATCATATTACTACATAATCAAGCTGTGATAATGTTTTCATTGGCTATTACATCACTGCTCTGTGATCTGCTCTGATTCCAGATGAGATTTAAGGTGTTGACTACGGACTATAAAGTCCAAAATTATCTGGATCTTGATTGCTTTATTCTCCCCTAATGTGATCATTGTAAATTTAGAGTTCTGGGGCATTTTTGCTGCTAGTTTTCATTGATGGAAATTGGAGAATAGGATACATGTGTCCTTGCTTATTAGGAAATCAGCTTTTTGAGGGGGGTGGAGAGAGAGAGAGACAGGGTGGACTTAAAAATACAACAAACAGCATCTGTGAACACTGAGCTTCCTTTGAGAGAGGAAGTTTTATTTCAAAATGTTAAATATTTAAATTATTTTAAATAACTGGTTGCTTTTAAAATCTTAAGTATTGTTTTGCATATATAATCTTGTACTTAAGTTGTATGGAGTTAAATTTATGTTATACAATAATGCGGTTCTGGCTTAGGGCTAGAGGTGTGTTATAGACTGAATGTTTGTGTCTCCTCAAAATTCCTATGTTAAAGCCCCTGCCCTGAACATGATGGTGTAGGAGTGCTGACAGTGTTGGGATTACATGTTCTGGGCCTCTTGGAGATTAATATACATACTTTAGAAATAGCCATCAAGGCTGGGATGGGGGGAGGCTTACTTCAGGCTTCCATAAATCTGTTAGAGACAACATAGTTTTTTCTTTTCCTGACTCACAGGTGGCCCACAAAATCTAAAGTTTAGCTGTCAATTAGGTGTGCCAACCCTTTGAAATGCATGCAAACTCTTTGGTCTTTCTATAGTGCCCACCACCTGTCCCCTTGCTCTATAAAATTTATAGACTAAGGTCCAGACTTTGCAGAGAATAGCTGTTCAGGGTCTGGGTCATCACCTGCCCAGTCCATCCTGGCAGTAAGTTACCCTGAATAAAACTGTGTGAACTGTATGGAGTCAGTCGCCTGCTTTGTTTTTCAATCTCAGAGTGCTTCCTCAATTTGGGGGATAGTTTTCTGTTCCTCCCCCACCTTCTAGTAGGCAGTGTTTGTAGGTAAGGACTTTAAGAAGTAATTAGGTTTAGATGAAGTTTAGGTTAGATGAAGTTAGGTTTAGGTTAGATGAAGTCGTGAGGGTGGGGCCCTCATGATGGGATTAACATCCTATAAGGGGAAGAGAGAGGGGAGTGCTTCTCCCCGCCAACTCTACCCTATGAAAACTCAGTGAGAAGGCAGCCTGCTGCAAGTCAGAAAGCTGGCTCTCACCAGGAAGCATATCTGCTAGCACCTTGCTCTCGGATTTGTCAGCCTCCAAAATTTTGACAAATAAATATGTATTATTTAAGCCACCTAGTTTACAGTATTTTGTTATAACAGCCCGAGTTGACTAGGATAGGATGGGAATATTGAAACAATTCTAAGATGTAAAGTATTATTCCATTAGCTTCTTTTATGAATGTCCCTTTGAACTTTCTAGCTATCTTTCACAAATCCCTTGCTGCCATGGACCCATCCTGGTGGCTTCGGAAAGTATCCATCTCTCAAAATCTGTACTTTGGAATTTTGCTTGTTTTCTATTACACAGCCAAAAAACTATGTCATTTATTAGTACATCCCCCTCCCTCTTAACCCATATTCAAATTACTACTAATTCTCATACCAATGCCCTAAAATATTTTGATTCTCCCCTTTTTATACTTATCTACACTAGTCCAATTTATTACCATCTCTTGACCTGATTGCAGAAGTCTCCTAATTGGGCCTCTACTTCCACTCTAGCTCTACTCCAATCCATTTTATTCAAAGTGATCAGCAGCATCTTTTTTTTTTTAATGGGTTTATTTTTCAAAGCAGTTTTAGGTTTATAGAAAAATTGAGTGGAAAGTACAGTTTCCATACACCTCCCTGAACCCAGTGGTTTCCCCTATTATTAATGTCTTGCATTTTTGTGCTATACTTGTTACAGTTGATGAGCCGTAATTGATAGATTATTATTAACTAAAATTCATAGTGTCATTTTAGGATTCTCTCTTTGTAGTATACATTCTATAGGTCTTGATGAATGTATAATGATATGTATCCACCGCCAGAGTATCATTCAGAATAGCTTCACTGCCTTAAAAATCCTCTGTATGCTCCTGATTCATCCTACCCTCCCCTCCCTTCTGGTACCCACCAAACTCCCATCCCTCTCCATTCACTATTTTGAGAATGAAAGTCTAACATTTTAACACATTGTTTTCTGGTTTATCTGTTTATGCTATTAACAATATCAGAATTAATTTGTTTTACATTATAAAGTCCTAGAGCAGTGTGTTGTGGTGTTTTTGCTGTTGTTGTTGTTGTTGTTGTTGTTGTTGTTTTTAAGATGAAACCATTTTGAGGATTTCAAGGAAGTTAAGGACCCCTCATCCTGTATTCACTGATATCCATCCTATCATGTAGTTTCACATAAAATTTCACTGGCTTTCAGTATTAACTAAAATGTGTAAATTTAATGTGCAAACTAAAATTTTAAGCTGTCCTCCTGGGGTAGCGCTATTGGTTATAAAGAAACAGAATTTACTTTTAGAACAAATTTGATGAATATATTTTTTCTCTGGTGAATAGGGATTTCTTTCTACCAGAGGTCTGAGTTTTTAAGATTGCCCAAACACTCATAGGTTATAAAAAGTCATTCTCATTTCTGTGTTTGTGAAAGCCATTTCAGTCTGTGCTGTTTCTCATTTGTAGCATTTTCTCTTTTTCATTTTCTGTTCCAATTGTTTTAACCTATTCAGTTCTTCTTATAAATTATTCCTTCTCCAAATATGGGATTCTGTTTCTAGATAGAATATTTACTGAAGATACTGGAGTTCATAGAAATATTAGGACTGCAGATCTAGGAAAACCCTCATACGATAACATTAATTTCCTTGGCTTGTCCCTCTCTCCACCATGATCCCAACAGGTTCCACAGCAGATTGGTAAGAGGTCCACAGCTTCATTGCCTTTCCCATAGCCATGGTCCACTCTCTGGAGTTTGCAAAGGAGGCCTGAGGGTTCCATGGACTACTGGATTTCAGCAAGATCTCCCAGTCCTGTGTGTTTGATGAGTCTACCTCACTAAGACAAGCTTAAGGGAAGGAAGCCCAGAGACCTCACTTTTTTCTGGTAAAGCAATCACTCTTCATTTATCTTATGACTACAAGTATCCAAGGTAATAATCATCAAAAAATGCTGCATTTAAACTGCTTACCCTTCTAAAAAAAAGCATCAGGACAAATCCCATTATACTTTTCTCTCATGTTTATCTAAGTCACCTTCAGAAGCCCCCAAATTTCAGTTCAAATTTCCAGATCATCACCTGGTCTCATGGTCCATAAGCTTCAAATATCTCCTGATATGACCATGTCATTTGCCTTCACACCATATTTCAAATTCTTTCACTGTGCTTTTACAGTGTATCATGAAAATCTGAAGTCCTTGATACTTGCAACTCTTCTCTCATCATTCCCTTTACCCTTTTTTCTTGAACTGAGACATGGTCATTCCTGAGGACATTGATTCTCATCTAGTTCTCTTTATTGGTGGCAATTTTAAAATCTCACCTCCTACATATAATGGAGACTGAAGATGAGGTAGATGTCCTCCTTCTGTTTCACTGTTCTTTCTAGATCGCTGTATTTCCCTCTTCTCTCCAAAAGATAAGATCCTCTGAAGTACATCCCTTCTTGGTAATCTACAAACCTCTCCCCATCATTCATTGAAGATTTGAAAACCTGGATCACTGTTTTCATTATGATGACTTCAGTAATCTTGAGGATGATCATACTCAACCCCTCTGAACTTCTTGACCTCACTTTTCCTGACCACACTGTAGTCCATGTGCTAAACTCTGTCATTACCAAGAGGTACTCCACCTTTAAAATACTGAATTCAAACATTCCACTCTTTAACCAATTGTATTAGTTTCCTATTGCTGCTATAACGATCTTAGTGGCTTAAACAACACCATTGTTTTATCTTATATTTCTGGAAGTCAGAAGTCTGAAATGGGTTTTAAAGGCTAAAAGCAAAAATTCAATAGAGCAGCATTTCCTCTGGAGGCTCTCTGGAAGAATATGTTTCCTTGCCTCTTCTGGCTTTTAGAGGCCACCTACTTTCCTTGGTTTGTTACCTCTTCCTTACTGTTCAAAACCAGAACCATGGCATCTTCAAATCTCCCTCTGACTTTCACTCCTGTTTCTATCATCATATCTCTTATTTGTCTCTGATTTTTCTGCTTTCCTCTACTAGTGGCCCTTGTAATTATATCTGACCCACCTGGATAATCCAGGGAAATCTCCCTATTTCAAGATATTTAACTTAACCACATCTACAAAGTTCTTTTTGCCATATAAGGTAACATATTTACAGGTCAGGGGATTAAGATATGGACATCTTTAGTAGGCCATTATTTTTTTCTGTCAGATCAACTATCTTATATTTCCAGGTCATTTATTGATTTTTTCTTCATCATTATTTGATTACATTTGGATCTAATTCATTTAATATACTACTTATTCATTGTCTATTACTGTTTTAACAGACTCACTTTTTCCTTATCCAATTTATATTTGATGGTTTTTTACTCCTTTACAGACACTCTCAACACCCCTCTCCCTTTCTCCTCTGCACCCCTGCCTTCTGTAACACTCATCAGGTTGTATTCCTGGTTACACACAAGCAACTCTCTGTCCACCCACTTTGCACCTGCACCTGAGCAGCAGAAAGTGGCTGTTCATATGTTGAAAAATTAAAATATGAAAAATTTTAGTATATAGCAAGAAAAGTTTTGTATACGAGTCTATTTTCTTTTTTTAAAAAATATTTTATTTATTTATTAGGGAGAGAGAGAGAGAGAGTAAGCATATGCAGGGGGGGGAGGACAAGGGAGAGGGAGAAGCAGACTCTCTGCTGAGCAGGGAGCCCAATGCAGGGCAAGAGTCTATTTTTAATAGAAGTATGTAATAACTAACATCTATCAAATATATCAAACATATATCAAATTGTGTGTTCTTCAACTTGGGAACATCTTTCCTCTTGTCAGAAGCATAGAATATTAATTTAAATTTTGGAATTGAAGCAAAAAGGCAGAGTGGTTAAAGAAATCATTCAATAGAGAAAAAATACACCATTTCTTCTTTACAACATGTTAAAGGGGAACAAACAAATTTTTGTTTGAAAAAAATTTTCTTTGTGCCCTTTCTGAGTTCAGGTGCTTGAAAAAGTGAAAGCATGATAAGAGATTCTCTTGAAAGCGTGATGAAATTTGGTTCCATTAGCAATGGTTAGAGAAATGCTGCTAAACAGGAAAAAAGTTTTTTGAAGTCTCAGAGTGAAAGATATAACAAATACCTCCTGTTCCTCTTTTCTGATAGTAGACCTAGGTTTCCCTTTTGTGAGTCTTCCCTTTCCACTTGCAGCCCCTGTGATTCAGGTGGGCCTGATTGCCCGCCTAGTTCCAGAGGGTTTCAGAAGGATATCAGGCTTGAATGATTACCATGTTCCATATCCCTGGCCACAGTCACTGGTACAGAGATGAGCTCATGACCCAAGCAGTCTTGGTCAATGGTAATGCCAGGACTTCAGTTGGAACTCTTGGAACAAAGTGTGCATTTTAGATGGGCTTGATTGGTTTGGTAGAATATAAAACTGTGGCTGCCAGGGCTGTCTTGCTGGAGGCAGGCCAACTCACTGAAAACCAATTCTACGAAAATGAATTTTCTGAAATTAAATTTCCCAAATGAAAATTTGCTTCAATGACAAATCTACCGATTTACCAAAATCTTATTTCTTTTAACTACTTACAAGGATTACTACAATTTAAACTTATTGGAATGCTTTTAAAAGATGTAAATGCTTTTTAAAAATAAGTTTTTATTTTTTTAGTTATTTTTATATAAGCATCTTAAAGAATTTACAGTTGATAAATTCTAAGGATCATAGGGTGATTTATTCTTCTAAATAAATATTTCATATTTAGAAAACAATATTTCATCATCAATAACTATTAGAGCATGTCATGTGAATTTTTTCAGTTTCTGTTTACTTCATATCTTTTTAATATCATTTTTTTATTGTTAAGATTCTTCTGCCAGTCTTCCATGTGATATTTAAATTTTAGTTTATTTCCAAGAAGTGGTAGTAAAATTTAATATTTGGTGTGAGTTTTTCTTCTTTCCTGTTAATTTTATACTTTAAACATATCATTTTTAGGATTTTTAATCAATTTCTATTCCAATTCTCCAAAATTTTTTTTGTTTCCTATATGCCAAATATGACACAGTAATCACTTAGTACATTACAATAATAACAGCAGTCGCCTCTGTTCATCCTAATTTTCCTAACACTGCTTTAAATAATTTTATTTTTTAAAGTCAAATCTCTTAAATTATTTCCAAGTTCATATATTCAATTGTTTATTGTGAGAAACAGAATAACTTCTTTTCTTTTGGATGATTTTTTTTATGTCATATTCCCTCCACTTTGGGGCATTTTTAGCTTTCATATACCACTTCCTCAGATAACATATGAGCTTAACTTTATTTTTAGCAATTGTTTGCAAAATTTCAACAAAGATGTTAACACCAACAAAGTTATTAGACAAATTTATTTTCACAGAACTGATTTTGGAAAAAATAATTTTGGTAAAATGGCCTAAAATCTACTTTCTACTACAGAGGAGAGACTTGTCAAAAATGAATTGAATGCAGAACAGAGAGATAGATTGCTGACAACAACATCATTTGAAAACCTGGATCCTACTGTGCTTTAAGATAGAGTTTGGAGATTGGGTTCTCAGGGATGCAAACTTTGAACTAGACATTAGCATATAAGACATATATTGGGATCATCACCTATGGAAGTGAAATGAAGGAGGCTGATTGGGCAGAGAGAGAAGTTGGGCTGTGATGTAGTCTCAACAAGGACTGCAGACAATCCCACTTTTTCGGGGGGCTGGAATGCCTTGATCTACCTCTGTCTTTTCCTAGCATCAAGGTACCAGGGAAGCTGAATTGTAAACAGAAGGTTGCATGGGAAACAAGGGGAAGTAGAGACTACTCAGCACATTTCATGTGAATTTTTTCAGTTTCTGTTTACTTCATATCTTTTTAATCATTTTTTTATTGTTAAGAACTACAATACCCCTGCCTTAAATTGTTTGACCTGTGTTTCTGGCCTCCCCCAACCCTCTCCTCTTCTTGTAAACAGAAGGTTGCATGGGAAACAAGGGGAAGTAGAGACTACTCAGCACACAGTGAAGCCTTAGATATCTTGCGCACTGGAGGATTTCTCTCTGGTGACTTTTTATGTCTTTTAGAAGTGGTACTCTCTCCCATGGAATGTGTTGGACAGAATCACAGTGCCAGTTCTACCTCTGAAACTCCCCTATTTCCAGTCACACTATTCATAACTTTTTTGTAACAAAATTTAATTTCTCTTATTTCCCAGTTCTTCTGGAAGGCTCTTGCTAGAGCCTCCATGAATAGCTTCCATGTGACTCCTTCTGCCTTTGACTCTTAGAACTAAACTTATGTTGTTAAGACTGATGAACATGTAAATGTTTTCATCGCACAGGAAGTAGCTGTTTCTGGGAAGGGGAAGTCTCCAAATAGGGCTTTTACTTAGTATCCTGTATAAATGGGGCCTATTTTCACTTGCCTTGAGGCCAAAGTCTTCATGGTATTAGATACCAAGACACTTAACATCTGTCTCTGAAAGACGTAAAGCATACAGGCATACCTCTTTTTGTCGTGCTTTGTTTTATTGTACTTTGCAGATACTGTGTTTTTACAGATTGAAGGTATGTGATAACCCTGTGTTGATCATGTCTGTTGGTACCATTTTTTCAACATTTGCTCACTTTGTGTCTCTGTGTCACTTTTGGTAATTCTCGTGATATTTTAGACTTTTTCAAGATAAACATGATCATTTCAAATAGTGATAAGTGCTCTGTAGAAAATATAGCAGAGTAATGGGCAGAGAGTGGAAAGAGGGAGCCACTTTAGATAGTGTGATCAGAAAAGGCCTTCATGGGTGACATTTGAGCTGAAAACTGAATAACATGGCTATGTTAAGGCATGGGAAAGAGGATTCCGTGCAAAGAAAATAAATAAGTGATGATGGTGGATAGGAGCCTAATATAGACAGTAATAGACACTTGGATTTTTATTCTAATTGCAATTGTATTCTGGTGGAGGATTTTAAGTCAGGGAACAATATAATCTGATTCATGGTTTAAAATGATAACTCTGGATTTGGGGGACATAAGATTGTCAGGGAGCAAGAGAAGAGGCAGGGAGACTGGTTAGCGATTATAGTAATCCAGGAGAATGATGATGGTGGCTTGAAGTGGTAGGGTAGCTGAGAAGATGGAGAGAAGTGAGAGAATTGAGATATACTTTAAAGGCGCGACTATAAGACTTGCTGATAATTGAGATAATGCTAGGGAAGATAGTAGTGAGGAAAAGAGAAAAATCAAGGATGATAAATTTCCTTCTTTCTTTCTTCAAGCAGTTTCCTCATAAGGTGATGGTCTTCCTTTGCCACTTCCATATCTGCCCCCTCTCATGTTCAGTAATAGACCACCTTCCAGGTATTGTCATGAGAGCTACTTTCTGGAAAGAAAAATCTATCTTTTGCTCTGACTGCCTTGTTTTTGAGAAACAGGCTACTAGAATTTTGTTGACTATATATTTCCATCTTGAAAATACCATGTTATATTTACTGCCTTTGTTTTTGCTGTTACCCCTTGAATGTTTGTGTCCCCACAAAATTCATATGTTAAATCCTAACATGTTTTTTGCTATTATCCCTTGTTTGTGTCCCCATAAAATTTGTACGTGAAATCCTAACATGCAGTGTGATGGTATTTGGAGATGAGGCTTATGTTAGGTGATTAAGTCATGAGGGTAGAGCTATCATGAATGGAATTAATATCCTTATAAAGAAATCTCAGTTTCCTGGACCCTTCTGCCATGTGAGGACACAGCAAGAAGACAGCCCTCTATGAACGAGGGAGCAGGCTCTCACCAGATAACAAATCTTCAGGGACCTTGATCTTGGACTTCTCAGCCACCAGAACAATTAGAGATAAATATTTGTTGTTTGAACCACTCAATCTATTGTATTTTTGTTATATCAGCCTGAGTGAACTACAAAACCCCTGCCTTAAATTGTTTGACCTGTGTTTCTGGCCTCCCCCAACCCTCTCCAAGCTCTAGAAAGACAATTTTATCTTTCACATATTAACTCTTCTCTTTAGTTTTCCCCACTATCTTTAGCAGAATTAGCTGCTCTTTCCTTCTATATCTTTTTGTACCTGTCTCTAATATTTTATTAGAACACTTCATGCATTCTATTTTCGTTGTTTAAATTTGTGTCTCTTCTGTTGGAATGTGAGCTCTTCAAAGGTAAGAAAAACGTCCTTTTTCATCCTGGTATCCCTAGCACAGAATCTGGTACATTATAAGCTCTGATTAAATGTTTGATCAATTAAAGGCATTGAATTACCTCCCATTCTGTTTTAATTACTTTTACTTGTAACCAATTACTGAAATAATCAAAAATATTATCAAATGGCACCTAAGTGCCATTCTTACCAAAACAGTTAATTTATGTGTTTAATGTTTATTTAAAGGGATATTTTAAAATTTGCATTATATGTTTCCAGTCTCTAAAGTTCTTTGCTATACTGGATCCAACAGATGTCTCAGAAAGTTAAATTTTGCTTACCTGTGTGAAAACAGGTGAATACTAACTGACCTCTCTCCTTTTCCCTTGGTCCTACTAATGTCAGTTCTGGAAAGCTTCAGCCCTGTGCTGTTTGATGGAAACTTGTCAACAGTATGTCACAGTGTTGCCACATGAACTCTTCCTAAGGAAGACTGTGGAATAGCATGGCTTTTTTTGAGGAGCATCTTGCTTCTGAAAAGCAACTTGTTCTCTGTTGCCTGAAGTCTGCAGGTAGAGATGCTGATGGTGAGAGTGATGTCCTGCGTGAAGGGTGACCAGAGATTTTAGATTTGGATTCATCTCCTGAAAATGTGTGTGTGTCTTCTAATTTTGGAAGACTTATCTTTTTTTGCTTTGAAGCAAAAGGATAAGGAGAGAAACAATTTGATGATTCAGAATAAAAAGGGGAAGGCACTAGTGTGTGTCATATGTTGGCAGGAACGGATAGAAGGATAAGTACACCTTTCACACTTTACCAAGGTGATAATTGTGGTAACTAAGTTGAACTAGGAGAAGGCATTCATTGATCGAATACGTTTTTTTTTTTTTTTTTAAGATTTTATTTATTTATTTGAGAGAGATAGAATGAGAGACAGAGAGCACGAGAGGGAAGAGGGCAGAGGGAGAAGCAGACCCCCTGCTGAGCAGGGAGCCCGATGTGGGACTCGATCCCGGGACTCCAGGATCATGACCTGAGCCGAAAGCAGTCACTTAACCAACTGAGCCACCCAGGCGCCCTGATTGAATATGTTTAAAAAGTATTAAATTGTTAGCAGGATTGAATACGAATTTTTCTAAGTTAATCATTGAAGGGAAACCAAAATAATTTATTTTGACCAAGGATAGAATTGAGAATTGTGCTACTATTACTGCCATCTAAAGAAATGTGTGACTTGGGGTATGTCTGTGATTATATTTCAGTCTCAAGCAGCTTGCCATTGATATATATTGGGAACCGCATGGTATTGGCTCATCTTAAGATAAAAATCTCCTCTGCAGCCTGATTTCTTTGCTTCTTTTTTTGCAGTAAAAGTCCTCAAAATGGTTATCTGCACTTGTGGTCCCTGAGTCCTCTCTTTATATCTCCCTACATTCACTCTTCTCAGGCTGTTGCCACTCCACATCCCACCAAAATTTCTCTCATCAAGGTCAACAGATAGCCTCAGGCTGCTCAGTCCAGTTCTCAGTCCTCATCTTACTTGACTATTAGCAGCTTTTTACACAGTCAAGGATTCCTTTTTTCTGAGAACTCTTTCTTCACTTAGTTCCCAGGATACCACACTCTTCTGATTTCTTTCTGCATTACTACTGCATCTTCTCTCTCTCCTCTTTTCTGATTTGTCTTATTTATCCTGACCTTTTAACACTACTTTGGCTCAGGCCTCAGACCTTGGATCCTTTCTCTCTCTCTCTCCTTACTCTGTTGGTGATCTCATCTGCCTCGTGGCTTAAATTTCGTCTGTGTGTTTATAATTGCCAGATTTATATCTTTTGACCCAGACCTCTCTCCTCATTCTAGAATCATATATCCAGCTGACTATTTGATAGCACCATTTAGATCTCCAATAGATATTTTAAAATTAATATGTCCACAGAGGGATTTCTAGTCTTGCTCTCCCCCAAATTTATTTCACTCACAGTCTCCCCCATATCAGTTAATGATGACTCCCACTTTCTAATTGTCCAGCTCTGAAAGCTTATACATTGACTCCACCTTCAAAACAAATCCAGAATTTTGCATCTGCTTACAATCTCTTTTGCTACTAACACAGTCCAGTCTACCATCATCCCTCATTGGGACTGTTGTAATAGTTTTCTAACTAGTCTCTCATGTTCCATACCTATCCCACTCTAGTGTATTCTCAAATGACAGTCTGAATAGTCTTGCTAAATGTAACCCATATCATATCACTCTTCAAATCACATTCCACCAATGGCCCTCTGTTTTCTTCAGAGTCAAAGCAAAAGGCCTTACAGTATATTATGTATTAGTAGCTTGGTTAATTACATCAAACTACCATAGACTGAGTGGTTTAAACAATAGACATTTATTTCTCATAGTTCTGGAGTCTGGGAAGTATAAGATTAAGGTACCAACAGATTTGATTCCTTTTTTTTAAAAGAAGATTTTATTTATTTATTTGAGAGAGACAGAGAGAGAATGAACAAGGGGAGAAGCAGAGGGAGAGGGACAAGCAGACTCTACACTGAGTGGGGCTCAATCTCATGACAGTGAGATCCTGACCTGCGCCCAAATCAAGAGTCTGATGCTTAACTGACTGAGCCATCCAGGCACTCCCAACAGATTTGATTCTTAATGAGGGCCCTCTTCCTGGCTTGCAGAGGGCTTCTTATTGTATCCTCACATGGCAGAGAGAAAAAGCTCTGGTGTCTTCTCTTCTTAGAGGGGCACTAATTCCATCATGGGAGCTCCACCCTCATGACCTCATCAAAACCTAGTCACATCCCAAAGGCCCCACCTTTAAATACTATCACATTGGGAGTTAGAGCTTCAACATTTTGGGGGAGACACTAACATTCAGCCTATAACAGCTTATAAAAATCTACCCCCCCCCCCATAGTTCTCAGGCCTCCTCTACAATATGCTGGTCTGACCATGACAGCCTTCATAGTTTTCCTTGAACCTACCAGATAATATCCCACATCATGGCTTTTGAACTGACTGTTTTTCCTGAAATGTTCTTTCCCTAGATACATGTATGGATCTACCCATATGCCCCTTTAAGACTTTGCTCCATTGTCACTGGGTAAATGAAGCTTACTCTGAGCAAGTTGTTTAAATTTGTGACCTCCTTCCCAACACTCAAAATCCTTTTTACTTTTGCTCACTTTTATCCCATAGTACTTTTTACCTTCTAATATATTGTATATGTGATGAAGACAGTGGTTTGTACTCATTGAATATACTTCCTGGCTGTACCTCTTATGCCTCTTGCATTTTGGTGGGACATATAACTCTTTTTTGCATATGGAATATGTGTGGAAGTGATGTGTATCACCTCCAGGTCAGGGTGGTTCAGAGCAAGTATTTCTTCCTCATGTTTTTACTTTCTTTCCTCACCTCTTGGCAGGATGCAGATGATTAAGAGAAACCACTAGAAGGAGAAGCCTGACTTTGTGAATCACAGGAAGGATGTCCATAGAACACCCAATTGAAACATGGTATGAGGAGGAAAAATCGTTATTGTATTCCAAAGTTATGTCCAGCTTCCATTCTAATTGGTTAATGCCCATGCTATTTTATTTCATTATTTCATTATTTATTTATTTATTTATTTAAATTCAATTAGCCAACTTATAGTACATCATTAGTTCATTAGTTTCAGATGTAGCGTTCAATAATTTATCAGTTGTGTATAACTCCCAGTGCTCATCACATCATGTGCCCTCCTTAATGCCCATCACCCAATTGCCCATGCTATTTTAGAACATTTAGAATATCACTCTGGGTACATAAATGGATCAGTGCATTCTCCTGAAGCTGAGTGGGATAAGTAATAGTTATTAATGGAGGGGAATATCAACAATTAATATGGATACTATAGGTGTCATCAACAATTTCAACAATTCCTTAGATGAATTGAATAAGGATCACATGCATTCAAGATCATTTAATTTTGACAATAATTTGGGCTAGTTTATGTGAAAGTTAGTATCTTAACTTGCAAATTTGAGGAAATTCAAAGTCATTTTCATTCTTTCAATGTTACGGATGTTCATCAGCAAGCATTTTACTTTAGCGTTTATTCCTGACAACATAAGTTCAAACAAACCCCAAATTAATACATATATTGTTTCCTAGCTATGGAAGTTTGCATATCCATGACTTATGCTAACATCTGAACTGTATCCTGCAACTTATCAGAACTGAGGCTTAGTTAGGAGTAGACGTGTCAATTAGGATAAGGTAGGGGCAGGAGAAGAGAAAGCTCTACAGTCCTGAACAGGTGAAGTAGTAGACCTTAAAAGAAGGCATGAAGCTGAGTTTTAAACAGAGCAAAAATCTTAGCTAGTGAGTTGGACAGGTCAGGAGAAAAGGTTTCTAGAAGGGAGTCAAGATCCTACTTTAGATGTCTGAGCCGAAGGTAAGGAACTAATTATTATATTTGGAATTCAAGAAACCAAATGTTCAGGTAAAATGTGAAATCTAGGTGCTACTATGAACAGCCATATATAGGCTGACTTGATAATAAACTTTGGGGCTTTGAGTTTATGGTACAAAATTGGTTCCTGCATCTGATATAAGACTGAACTTAGAATTGAAAATTTAATGTTCCAAAGGCTAAAAGTTTGAGTGATGCCAGGCAAGGAGACAGAAGATGTTTTCACCATTGCTTCCCAATAAATACCCCCACAGTGCTTTGTTAATAAAATAATGAATAGGCAGAATGGTTTAATTTAGATATTTAAAAGATAGTTAACTAAAACAATCTTCAGTTGTTCAGTGTGTTAAAATATATTTGGTTGTATCTTGGTAATCTGAATATGAATTTTATTTTCATAATTTCAACTTGTTCTTAAGCTTATGTGGGGAAGTTTTTAGATATGAAATATATATAAGACATTTTGTGACACAAAGTACATCCAGTTGATCCTTGAACAACTCAGGGTTTAGGGGCTCTGCCTCCCCCTGCCCAGTGTAGTTGAAAATCTATGAATAACTTTTGACTCCCCCAAAATTTAGCTGCTAATAGGCAGAACCAGGAGAGATCACTTTTTACTGCCATGTGCAATTTACTAGAGAGATGAACTGCTCAGGGGGAGATGATTGGTGTCACACGGCATTTTAAGCAGATACCTGCAACCCTTGAGCTCTCTGCAATAGCAACAGGAAGTGGCTATGAAATTATTACAGTAGTACAGTATGTACTGTAGTTAATTTTATGCAGTTGATTGAATTCTTCATCTTTATATTTGTTTACATTTCTAAAAGTGAATGGCACCAAGTGTGGTCTGTACATGTCTGTGTGCATAACTTTTGATAAACTTTAACTTTTTACAATAAATTTGTGTATGTTTTAGAGTAGTAAATGATAAAATAGAGTAGTATCTATCTGTATTTTATGCATTCATGACATACCTAACTTTCTCTTAATTGTTTCAGTATTTCTAGGCTACATGGTTTGTCTCTTGAGTTATTTCATTGCTAAAAATCTTCCAATATACTTATTGAAAAAATCCTCATATAAATGGATCCATGCAGTTCAGATTCATGTTGTTCAAGGATTAATGTGTATTATTTGCAATTAAAGCCATTTAATTAATAGTAACTTAAAAATAAGTAAACAAACTAAAAATAGGGATAGCATTAGTTTGAATTAGCCTTTTTTTTAAAAAAAAAAAGACTATTTGAGAGCGAGAGATAGAGAGATTGAGATAACGAGTGGGGGTGGGGGTAGAGCGTGAAGTAGACTCCATGAGGAGCAGGGAGCCCCACGTGAGACTTGATTCCAGGACCCTGGGATCATGATATGAGCTGAAGACAGATGCTTAACTGACTGAGCCACCCAGGCACCCTGAATTCACCTTTTGTGCATAGAACTGCCAATACTTAGTGTGTATAAAAGTGACCATGTATTTTCAAAAGTCCACAGGTTAAATTTCTTCAAAATGTAGAAAACTAGGATTTTAATATGAAATCTCATATGCTTGATTTCCTAGGTCAGGAAATTAGGGTTTGCTTCTCAATGAACAAGTAGGAAAAGCCAGAATTATATATATGCTAATTTTGTGTTGAAATAAACTTTTGTTTCAAGAAAGATGCATGGCCCACACCCTCTTTGGGTGGGATTTAATGCTCAGCTGTATGGCTCTTTATTAGCTGGAGTGACGGGTGATAGTAAAAGTTATATTCAACCGCCCTTGCTTTGTTGAATCCAGCTAAGTTCTCTTAATGGTGAGCTGGAAGGTTGTGTTGACCCTTTGCCTGCTCCCTGAAGATGTGGCTGGTGGTTACTGACTTCTTGTCAAGTTTCTCTCCGTTGTCTCCATATTGCCCTCTCTTGGTCCACAGGCAAACATGAGAATTTTGATGAATTGCCTAGAGATTGTGTATGTTGTTGTTATTGTTTTAGAGAGGGAGGGAGAAAGAGAGGGAAGGGGCAGAGGGAGAAGGGGATTGAGAGAGAGAGAGAGACAGAGAGTAGATGCCCTGTTAGTGCAGAGCCTGATGTGGGGCTCGATCTCACAACCCTGAGATCATGACCTGAGCCAAAATCAAGAGTTGGATGCTTAACTGACACCCAGGTGCCCCAGAGATTGTGTGTCTTTGATCTTATTGTTACAGTCACTCAAATATCTTAAATAACATTCTAGCCACCATTCTAATCAATGCTTTGTTGTGTCAACTCTCTATAGCAGGATAATCTTTTGAGGTTTTTAAAACATATTTCTCCCCTGTATTATCTCCTTTTTCTTTTATGCAAGTAAAAGATTAAGTGCTTCCTTTGTTCAGAGGTGTATGGAACAGCATAAATGTAAAAATGGTAACTAAAATTTATTGAAGATCTTAAAGATTTTTTTTTATTATATTCAGTTAGCCAACATATAGTACATCATTAGTTTTTGACGTGGTGTTCAATGATTGATTAGTTGCGTATAACACCCAGTGCTCATCACAATACATGCCCTCCTTAATAACCATCACCCAACTATCCCATCCCCCCACCCCCCTCCCTTCTGTAACCCTCAGTTTGTTTCCTGGAGTCCAGAGTCTCCCGTGGTTTGTCTCCCTCTCTGATTTCTTCCCCTTCAGTATTCCCTCCCTTCCCCTGTGGTCCTCCGTGCTATTCCTTATGTTCCACATATGAGTGAAACTATATGATAATTGTCTTTCTCTGCTTGACTTATTTCACTTAGCATAGTCCCCTCCAGTTCCATCCATGATGATGTAAACTTTAGGTATTCATCTTTTCTGATGGCTGAATATCTTCTGAATGTCAAGTCCTTTACTACTTTCTAAATGGGAACTACTTTAATTCTCATAGCACCTTATAAAATGGGTATCATTTTTATTCCCAATGTTGACACGAGAACAGAGAGCTGCAGTGACTATATCACAATCATATTATGCAAAACAGAAATGGCTAGGGTATTTTCCTTTCTAATGAGAATTTCCAAAGCTGAAGTCACCTGAGGAGACTAAAACTGGTGTCCTGGAAATAGAGGAGAAATGGCATATCTCTAAGAGAAAAATAACAGGACAGAGGAAGATTTTCCTATGATTAAGGTGAGATTCCCCAGACTGGGAAGAAGAGGTTTGTGCATCTCAGAAGGCACAAGACCTTTTTTGATTCCTGAGGCAGGATTAACATACTCTAAAAGCTGGTCATCAAACTATATATAGCCTGTGGGCCACGTCCAGTTGGCTGCCTATTTTTTGTTTGTGTTTTCATAGACTTTATTTTTTACAGCAGTTTTAGGTTTGTGGAAATATTGAACATAAGGTAGAGATTTCTTATATGCCCTCTGCCTCCGACACATGCATAGTATCTCCATTATCAACATCCCCCACCGGAGTGGTACATTTCTTATAATTGATTAACCTATATTGACACATCCTTACCACCCAGAGTCCATAGTTTACATTAAGGATCACTCTTGGTCTTAAATTCTATGGGTTTTGTCAAATGCATGATGATATACATTTACTATTGAAGCATCATACAGATTATTTTCAGTGCCCTAAAAATCCTTTGTGCTTGGCCTATTCATCCCTCCATTTCCCTACCCTTGGCAACCACTGGTTTTGTTACTGTCCCTATAGTTTTGCCTTTTTCAGAATGTTATGTAGCTGGAATCATATGGTATGTGGTCTTTTCAGATTGGCTTCTTTCACTTTGTAATATGCATTTAAGTTTCTCCATGCCTTTTCATGGCTTGACTGTTCATTTCTTTTTAGCCCTGAATAATATTCCATTGTCTAGATGTACCATAGTTTATCCATTCATTGCTGAGGGACATCCTATTGCTTTCATGTTTTGGCAGTTATGAGGAAAGCTGCTTTATGCATCTGTATGCAGGTTTTTGTATAGACATAAGTTTTCAGCTCCTTTGAGTAAATACCAAGGACCATGATTGCTGGATTTGTGTGGTAAGAGTTTGGTTAGTTTTGTAAGAACCTGCCAAACTGTCTTCCAAACTGGCTGTCCCATTTTGCATTTCCACCAGCAATGAATGAGAGTTCCTGTTGCTCTACATCATAATCAGCATTTGGTGCTGACAGTATTTTGGATATTGGCCGTTCTAATAGGCTGCCTATTTATGTAAATATATTTTATTGGAGCACAACCATGCCCAGTTGTTTACATATTGTTTATGGCTGTTTTTGAACTACAGTGGCAGAGTAGAGTAATTGTGACAGAGACCTATGACCTGCAAAGGCTAAAATATTTACTGTCTGCCCCTTTACAAAGTGTTTGCCAACCCCTGTACCATGGGATTGCTGTTACCATATCTATTCTAGGTATGGCTGTTTTACATCAAGCTGACATTCAGAAAATATTTTCCTGTTTCCTATGACCCTATTAAAACTCTTACAATATCTTAGTTGTTATGGATTAAACGAATTCTTGAACAGACTTCTGAGGCTCAATATTATTTTTAAAAATCATGCTTTAGGAGTGCCTGGGTGACTCAGTCAGGTAAGCATATGACTCTTGATTTTGGCTCAAGTCATGATCTCAGGGTCATGAGATAGAGCCCCGTGTCCTTGGGCTCCCCGCTCAGTGGGGAGTCTGCTGGAGATTCTCTCTCTCTCTCTTTCCCTCTGTCCCTCTATCCCCCACTTCCTTGCTGTCTCTCTCTCTAAAATAAATAAATAAATCTTTAAAAAATCATACTTTATTTTGATTTATAGTCACATATCTTTATTTCTTAGCAGTCATTTTTTTTATCAAGATAAAGTTATTTCCTTAAGTACATGAATTCAATTAAAGTTTATTTTTAATATATATTTTGGAAAGTGTAACATTTTCTTTTAGCGTTCTTTATTGCCCCCCTCTTTTTTTCTAACAAGCAATTATGCCTTTCCCCCTGTTTCACTGATTCACCCTCCTATGTAGCAATTTAAAATAGTGCCAAGGAAAGATGCTTGTCCCTGTTGAATCTGTCAAGCTGTTAACTAGTTTCTTCTCAGGTGTCTGCTGAAGATGAAGCAGGTTTTCAACAAATGTGTTTCAGAGACACTCTGGCTAGTTTTTCATCATTATTTTCAGCTACAAGAGGGTTCTAACCAAGAGAATCCTTTGTATTCTAAATATTATTTTACCAAATTGCCATCTTCACACCTGTAGTAACTTCATATTTATTTGGCATAGACAACACGACCTACAGAATAATTTATGATCTAAATGTGGCTTGTAATAGCAGACTTGCTGCTGGTGCTTAGAAATTAATTCAGAAATCACTGTCTGTAGTGTAATAATTTACCATTGTTTTTGAACCATGTTATGGAACCTACAAGTATTAATTAAGAATTATGGCATAAGGCCAAAGAGAATCTGGTGAAGTTTTATATTGTAACAAAACAACCAGTTATCAAAGTATTTTTAATAAAATAAACATTTTCATGTTTCCATATCAGGTTGGGAGAGATACTGTTTAATGTACTCTGAGGGCTTGAATCATGCCAACACCACATTTAGTCTACAATTTGGATAGTCTAATAGATAAATATGTCACATTTAATGAATTTTAAAAACTTAGTAAGAATAATTCACCAAGTTTGAAGCAATTGCATGGATTTAAAATTGAAGTGAGACTTAAAGAGGAGGATTTAATAAAGCAGGTCAACAGTGGTGATTTTTAAAAGTTGGATTGAGTTGAAAAAATTCATTAACAATTAAAAATAGAGCAGAATGAAGTGGAGATTCATGGGATGTTTAAAAAATATGGTCTGTCTCAGATATAGTGCATCCCTGAAAACTTAGTTCAAAGTAACTTTCTCTCCAAGCAGTTACCAGAATATCCCTACTGAAAGTGATGATGCTGATTAGAATGGTCATTAACATCTTACAGCATTTGATAGCACTCTAGTCTATAATGCCCTTTCTCAAAATGAAGCTCATTTGATTTCGCAGTGTGTCTAGAAGGTATCTTTATTTCCCGAACTCCTTTATTTATAATTGCCTGTCAGTGCAATATTCTTCTATCAATCCTTCTTTATCAGGGATTTATGTCCAAGATTCTAATTCGGGAAGAAGGTCTGGGATTAGGCCCCCAGGAATCTAATCTTCCTGATTCTAACATGTACCACCAGGATCAACTTGTATGAAACATTTTATGTGCTCTTTTGCCTCTATGTTCAAGATTTGTTTTTCCAACTGAGGCAACAATTATTAAATGAATTATAAGGCTAATCAAAACAAAACATATCCATAGAATAGGAATCCTAGAAATTAAAACCTGACATTAAAATTTTACAAAAAACTTCCATTTGTCCAGAATTTAACTCAACTTAGTTAATATGACAACTCTTCCAAGTATTATATGTTAAGTATTACAGAGACTTCCAAGCTGAGTTAAACATGCTCCTTGTCCTCAAAGAGCTGGCAACGTGGGAGGTGAGATAAAACAAAGCAGAGTATTATCACAAAAGGAAATCCTCAGATTAACTGAGAATTATTACAGTTATCCTAAAGAGGCTATTGATGGCCAAAGAAATAAGAAAGCAGTATAACATACTTGATACCCAAAGGCCACTGTATGATTTACAATATTCTTTTGATGCTTATGGAGGAAGTATGACTTCTCTCTCTCTTCTAATGTGTTAGAATCCAGGAGAATCTACCTTTTGTGGGAGAGAACCAGACATACTAAATAGGGGAAAATAAAAGGGCATCCAAGAAAAGTGTAGATTGCAAATGAAGGCAAGTTTAAGTAACCAGTTGGGGGGTTAGAAAACTGGAAAAACAAGATGATAGAGAATGGGAGAAGATTGGGGATTAATTCCAGATGATAGAATCATGTGCGCCTTGCCGAGGTTTCTGTGTGCTCCCAGGAAATGTTCACAAACAGTATTTTAGGTACGTATAAAAGGGCTGTGACTGGTGGACAACTTGGAAATAGCTACAAAAATATTGGAGGATGTTACGGTTAATTGGATAATAAATAAAAAGTTATTTTTTCTATGCAGAGAAAGAAATTCCTGAAGTGTAAACTGTGCTTCGCTGTCAAAAATTTCTCCTATTTTTTCTTTAAGTAATTAATTCAGGAAGGGCATACACCATACAGCTATGTATCACAACTGATCACTAGGCACTAACTACATGGCACTACTACAATCTAATAAAACCTTGTCATGCAGAGTTTTTTTCCTAGTGAAGAAATCTCTGTCAGCTTTGCTAAAATATAGATTTACTGTCTGGCATTGTTCTTTCAGGCTTTCACTTTATGAGGCTACAAGTGTTCTCGATCCTAACAGGAACCCGTTTTTGTTGTTACCTGTCTGGATAAGTGGCTTCGTTTTCTTTTGCTGATGGCCTGAGGTGGATTGGGCTGAAGACAGTACTACATTAGGCTTGTGTTCTTTTGAGGCAAATACAGTTTGTAAATAACGGTGGAAACATACCTTGATGAAGAATGTTCAATAGACATTATGCTTTTGAAAGTGCTTAGCCTTTCCACTATATGTAATGGGATAAAGATTCATCCTCTCAGTTAATAATTAGTGAGTGTTTGTTATAGACCAGGTAGTATTTTATATGTTAGCAGTACAGTGGTACACAGGCCAGGATTCTAAGCTAAACAAGTTTATTAAACAAGTGAGCAAGTATCTGAACAAGATAATGATTATTGCTAAAAGAAAACAACAAATTGGTGGGATAAAAAGTAATGTGAGTCAGAGTCAAGTGGTAAATTCGGTGAACTGATCGGGGAAAGCCTCTCTGATGATGACAGGACATTTAAGAACTGAATGACAGAGACAGTGGCATAGGATGATCTGGGGCTCTGAATGTTCGGCACAGGGAACCAAACTAGCACATCAATGGCTGGATGGAAGGAACAAGACTATAGGTGTGAAGAAGCTTGTTGGGCATTTCTTAATGTTGACTTGGTAGAGATGTCCATGTAAGCCCTAGTAGTTCAACTAGGGTTGGAATACAGCTGAATTTGGAAATTTTGATAAAAATGAAAACTTTTCTTTATTTGTTTTCTTTGTTGTTTCTTCTAACCAGATGAAAAGTATAAATAAGTTACCAGGGGAGGGCGTCTGGGTGGCTCAGTCGTTAAGCTTCTGCCTTTAGCTCGGGTCGTGATCCCAGGGTCCTGGGGTCGAGCCCCTCATCAGGCTCCCTGCTCAGCGGGAAGCCTACTTCTCCCTGTCCCACTTCCCCCTGCATGTGTTCCCTCTCTCACTGTCTCTCTCTCTCTCTGTTAAGTAAATAAATAAAATTGTTAAAAAGAAAAAAGTTACCAGGGGAGAAAATTAGTTTAACCTACTTAGACAACAAGCAATTTTCTTGTTTAATCACATAAGATTTACACCCAAAAAGCAAAATGATTTTATATTATATAAAATTGTGTTTTATGTTATTAAAGCAGAATTACCAAATAGTTATTGGCAGTGTTTTATTAATCTTGTATAATTGTTGTGGGATGTGGAGTAAATGAATGTTTGTGAGCACCCACAATATTTCAGGATGCACTGTTCAAAATTCTTTGTAACTGTTGTCTTCTTTAAACTTGCTCCATTTTATGGACAGGAATCTGAGGTACAGGGAATTTAACTTACGCAAGTAGGAGAGCTGGGCTCTCATGGCTCCTAAGCACAAACCTGCCATATTACTCTTACCCTTACAGCTTGAAAGTATTGACATTTCTTTATAAATAAACAGAAGAATTGTGATCTATCACTTGTTCAGGTGAGGTATCTTTTTACCTGGTTCTAAGTAGTGAAATTTGTCCTGGATATGATAAAACATACATTTCTTTTACATTTGTAAACTTTGATAAACCTTATTATTTTTTTTTTACTCCGTTTCAGGAAATTTTGGAAGATTTCAGGCCACTAGTATCATTTAAAGTTTTTTTTATACAATTTTTTTATTATTATGTTATGTTAATCACCATACATTACATCATTAGTTTTTGATGTAGTGTTCCATGATTCATTGTTTGCATATAACACCCAGTATCATTTAAAGTTAACTAAAGCTTATTATGTGGAAGCATTAAAGGTTTAGATGGCTTTGTTATTATTTATCATCCAACCTACTGTTGTACTGGGGCAAGAATATAGCATTTGGGGAAAACAGAACCACTGGTTATTTGACATATTCCTGTACAAGGACTTACAGTTCAGAATGAACTTCATTCCAATACTGCTTTTGAAGTAGCTGCAGTTTTGAAACTTTGTGACACAATTCATCACTGTGATTTAAATTTTCAAAATTATTCATTTCTGTTTCTACTACTGGAAATGTTTTACTTTAAAAATGATCAGTCCCCTGCAGGCCTCATAGGTATAGACTTGCTAATCCATATACTTAGTTCATGGCTTTGAGTTACAACTTGTATTCTCAGTGACTAGGTTAGTGGTCACTAAGAAAGCTAGCTACTACACGTGACTGGTTTAGTATAACTCAAACAGTGTGTCATAACAACTGTAAGTTAGCATATCATTTTGAAATACAGATAACACGTTGAAAAGAAAATTTCCCATCAAGTCATAGAAGCCAAGAAATCAATGCTTTTTTATGAAGAAATATTTGGAAAAAGAAACCAAGCCGCATAGATCCACCCTGGCTTTATTTAAGTGAAATGAATGTCCCCTTATATAAAGAATGTCCCCTTATATATTTTCAGTCTTTTTGAAGAGGTAAATGAGAAACGGTGTTTCACTGCTGAGATGTATCTTGCACATTTGATGGAAAATTACTGAAGAGAAGCAGTCACATTTCAGAGTCTCAAACCTGTTAGAAAGTAAGAGCAGTTTCTCTCCATGGAATTATTATTGTGAAAAAATAGGCTAGCTTATAACACTGGGGTGCTTGATTTCAAGTCCAAGTTTATATTGGGCCCTCAACAAGTGTGGGACTGTAATAGGATGTGGTGGTTTGATATAGGTAGTTTATAAGTCTGATCCTTAAAAGCCCCTGACATTCTACTGAGAATGCTCTGCTCTGATTTTTCTCAAGTAAGGAATGTATGTATGGGGGTCACTGTTAGATATTCTGAGTGGTTAAAGAAAATAAATATGAAACAATTACTACTGTATGGGAACATTTCCTGAGTGTCTATGTTATGGTATATCTCTGGCATATTTGAATTCTTGGCAAAAGAAGAAAAAACTACCATAGATATATTGATACCCATAATAACTTTGGGACAATATTGGCCATATTTAATTATCTTGGAATACAGCTGTTCTACTCATTGTTTTCAGAAAAGAGATAAAAATAAGACCAATTATAAGAAGACCCAAGTCCCCTAGGTTTTCTCTTCAGTGGGTAAGATTTCAGGGAAATCCCAATTTATCTGATTTAATGTCTGTGAAAAAGTAATTCCCAGCATATAAATAGTTCTAATACAGATCTTTTCATTGCTTTACAAAATCCTCAGTGTTTCAACCACCTTTAATTACTACCATGCTGACGTGTAAACAACGATCTATAGTGATCACAGCATATGTCCTAGGCATGCTTACTTTGGCAGATCCCACTCCTTACTGTATCACATTCTAATTCTCATGCACCTATTTGAATGCATCACATTAGATTGATTTTTTTGATGTAAAATTTTTAGATAATTTTATTTTAAAAGAATAAATTATTTCTTTTGCTCTTGAGATTTAATTTTTTTGTATTTGCATATGAGCCGAGCAGCAGTTGACATTCATTTCTGTGGACATTATTTGTACATTGATTTATTTTTGTTTTTGGAGCTGATGATAAACAAATTTGGGGGAGGGGGCCCTTGGAAAGCTCATAGTTCCTAGGTTTTGTGTTACAATACCTAATGCAGAAAATTTCCCTGGCTGTGCAAAGCTGGTCTAAACTACTACAATTCTATACAGTGGTTCTTATGGAAAAGTTGGTAAGTATTTGCTTCTACTTTGTAGAAGTACTGTTGAAATGTTTGGGTTTCTTGAGACAAAATACTGTCACCTTAAGGATAGAATAACTGTCAGAATCGATAAATCTGAGGTGATACTGCTACTTAATATAAAATAAGTATTACTCGGATACCAGTTTTTCAATCTAACATAAAATGATCATTGGTTAATTACACATATACATCCACACATATGTATGTATGTATAACTTTTAAGATGACCATATTATATGTCTTTATAAAAAGGAGACAGAAGCCTTCCTACCCCCACCTATACTGTAGACACTGCAGATTAAAAAAAAAAAAAAGGTTGAACCTTGTGGATCGAAGATGAGGCAGGAGATATAAAACGGATTAAAGTTAAAATGAAGGTAAATTCCTGAAAGCAAACAAAGGCATGAGAAAATGCAAAAAGCTTTCAAGGTTAAATAGAGTGATAATCTCAAAAGCCAAATGAATTTAAAGTTTTATCACAACCTTTCACAAATAAGACCTTAAAGAGATGCCTGGGTAAACATGATGAGCTGCTGCAGTAGTTCCCCACAGGAATACCATATCTATCATCTGATTCCCTCTTCCTTACAGTTTTCCCCCTATGTAAAAAAGTCTCAGTTTGAGACTGTTTTAATGAATTACTAATATATGGGTCGTCTCAATACAGTGTGTATTTTGTTTTCAGTTCAAATCATTGGCTCCGTGAAGTGCGGTTACCATTTGTTAAATAGAGAAAGAATATTTAAGTTGTCTGAAAATGGTCAACACCCCGCATAGAGTTCTGTGCCAATGTGGCTGGATTTTGTGTTTAATATCTCCATAGAACAGCTAGTTTTACTGTGGCATTAGCTGAAGATTTCTTTCTCTTCCCATTAATCTTTTCCTGTATACTTGCTGAGGGCTTTTGACCTGGTCACTCACAGACTTGCCAGCCAGCAGTTGACCAGTATGTGTCCTTTGTTTTGTATTCTGGATGATCTGGTGGGTCATCAGGTCACTGCCCAACTATATTAGAAATAATAGCTGTAAGTTAAATCATGATGAGCCTTTAAAAGCCCATAAAATGGAGAAAAAAAGCCATTTGATCACATGTAATGTTTAAGAAATAACCTGGTAGAAGTTTGTGTGAAAAATGACAGGTGCATGTACTACAACTAACCCTGACCACTGACTCTTAGTTTATAGCAATGCTGAGTCTTTCTAGTCTTCAACAATGCTAAATTTGATTTTTTAAATACTAGGATAATTGGAAAGGGGGTTACAGTAAAGATAGTACAGAACATCTTCATTTGACTGCTAAATTTCTTTCTAAGGTCATACTGTGCTTCCTGTAATTTCAAAAAGAAAGTATATATTGTACTTGCATTGCTTGACTGTTTTCTAGTAGAAAGTATACCATGTTGTAAATTTATAGTTTAAGAATATCGTGGATAAGAAAAGTATCATATCCAAAATTAGAATTTGTGGAAAGTAGAATGAATAATGTATGTATTCAAAAGTTAAAAAATAAACCTTGTTTCCCAGTGGAATGTGGAGTTACTAATGTGGAGAATGAAGGAATGATATTAAAGCTCGAGACAGCAGAAATTCAAGGAAGACAGGCGTTTCAGGTATCTTATTACTTGTGAGAAACGACTAAACCTTTGAAAGTAGGACACTGAAGTGAAAAAGTAAATCTGCAGGAGGTATAAGTAGATATGCAACCCACCATTATCTTTTTGTTGTGGGGACTGAGCCAGAAAGTTGCTAGGTACTGGTAGCTGCTAGCCTGTGGTGGAGTCAGGTGGGAAGCAGTTTCCTAGTCTTGCTCTGAGAAAAACACAATGGAGATTAGTGTGGTTGGGGAGAGGGGAGGGAGAACTCAGATAAGATTGTAGATGACAAAAGTGATACTGAATTCTGGACCAATTAGAAGTGGCAAGGTATGCGCTTATGAAATTCTGGATAATTTACAGCAGTGTTTCTCAGAATGCTGCTTGGCTGCCTGGAGGTACTTGAGATGATTTTAGAAGGTACATGGGCACAACATTAAAAAACACTGAGCCACATGGAAAGAAAGTCACTTTTTTTTTTTTAAGATTTTATTTATTTATTTGAGAGAGAGAGAATGAGAGACAGAGAGCACGAAAGGGAAGAGGGCAGAGGGAGAAGCAGACCCCCTGCTGAGCAGGGAGCCCGATATGGGACTCAATCCCGGGACTCCAGGATCATGACCTGAGCCGAAGGCAGTCGCTTAACCAACTGAGCCACCCAGGCGCCCAAGAAAGTCACTTTCTTCGCAATTTTTTTTCCTAATTAGAATAAGGAGGAAAAAAAAAAAAAAACCCAGTGTGGGACTAGTGTGTCCTTAATAGCTCACTAACATTTGCTGATCTCCATGTTTAATAATTGGAAAGCAGGTCTTGGCAAACCACTGCGTCTAGCTAGAGGTTTTTGGTATTTTTTACTGACACATACTGATTTTTTGTTTACAGTAGAAGTAGACAGTTTTTTAATGTAAATTCATTTAAGTAAAAATAATGATTCCATTTAAACTAAAATATTAAGAGTATAAGAGTCTAGGTGTTATAAGGATAATATATAAGTCATGACAGCAGCATGCAAATGAAGGCAGTTTGGCCAACATTGATGGAGAGAGATGGTTCAGGTCCTCTTAATGAGAGATTCTGGAGATACTTGGCCAACCATACATGCAAAAGTTGTCTTGTGTGTCTCCACCTTCTTAGTGGTCAGAACTCTATTTACTGGGAAGAGATAAAAAAAAACTTCCCATGTCAAAAACTAGGAAAAGCAATCAAATAGTTCAAGTGGAGGCTTAGATAGACCATCCCTGCAATAAAAAGGTGACTTAATACTATTTTCATCCCCAGATACTCATACTTCTCATTTGTACAAGTTAGCTTGCAATAGTAATGTTTTTGGTAAATAAATGGGGAAAAAACTGACTTTTCTGTTGACTTTTAAAAACATGTGCAGTTTATTATACAGGTTGGATATTTAAAAATAAAACATATTTGGTAATATTTAAAGAAAAGTATAGCTAAAATTTGGGCCTTAAACAAAAATCACAGATATATTCCCTCATCTTCAATAAATCATAACATAATTATGTGTCAAAATATTCCATTGAGGGGGCAGTGATTCTTGAATGGTCTGGGCTGGTACCTAGGAATCCAGAATGGGATATATTTGGCAAGAGTTAGTCTTCTTACTCTGACTCTCAGTTGTACTTTTCTTACCAAACCAGGGTCATCTAAGAAATTAATACTCACAAGTTATATGACTTTTCAGCAAGAAACTAACTCATAAATTTAGAGGTTGCCACTTAAGAGGACAGTGATGTAAGTGGATTATTTTATGGAGGCTTTGAGGCCTCCAGTAACTTTCTGTAAAGATTCTTTGATGTATTAAGAGAGCTTTTGCACAGCTGATTTATTTACTGCATGCTCTTTACCCTCTGCACCATGGGCATTAAAAAAATGCCTTGAGGGCTAACTAAATCTAGAAGTGGCTGAGTTGAGTATGGTATAGAAAAAAAGTTGAGTTGAATGATAAGCATTTAAGAATATTAAAAAGAAATACATGTGGGGCGCCTGGGTGGCTCAGTCATTAAGCGTCTGCCTTCGGCTCAGGTCATGATCCCAGGGTGCTGGGATCGAGCCCCATATTGGGCTCCCTGCGCCGCTGGAAGCCTGCTTCTCCCTCTCCCACTCCCCCCTGCTTGTGTTCCCTGTCTCGCTGTGTCTCTCTGTCAAATAAATAAATAAAATCTTTAAAAAATAAAAATAAAAAGAAATACATGTATATCCGTTGGGCTCTACTGGTAACAGATTGGTTCAATGCAGATCTCAATAGGTTATAAGGTAGTATTGGCCGTTTTCATGTCCACCCTCAGCCCTGAAATTGCTTTTTCTTCAGTGCACTTTGCTTTTCTTTTTTCCCTAAACACTCTCTGTTTGTGTCGCAGTTAGTGGTGGATGCATCGGTCTTTTTTGATAGGTTTTTAAGCTCTGTATCTTATATATCTTATTCAGCTCCCAAGACACTGTCTTACTGATAGTAGCCTTTCAGTCACTGCTTTTTGAATTAAATCTTGAGAACAGTTTAGCCTGCGTCAGGAAATAAGCAGACTGTCTAGAGCCTCAGGTGCCATTCCAGCTTTACCACTTGCTACCTGAGTGGCCTTGGAAAAGTTACTCAGTCTCTTTAAGGCTTAGTTTATCCACCTGAAAAATGGGCTAATAATAGTACCTGTCTCTTAGAGTTGCTGTGAAGGTTGAATAAAATAATTTATGTCAAGACTAAGAACAATGCCTAGGGCCATATACGGGATACATATAAGGGAGTCAATACATTTGAGATACTTGATTTTGATGATGATATCCCAGTACTTTTTTCAGAGACTACTTAAAAAGATTATAGATTAGTAGTAGAAAGAAAACTGTATTGAAATCCTGGAGATTTTCATCTTGTTTTTATTGGTATTTATGTAACCCTTACCCTGAGCAAGATTTCATGAGCTTGATTCCTCATTTAGAAATGAAGGTGTTTGGACTTGATGTCTCTAAAACTCCGTCCAGTTTAAAAGTTTTATGATTATTATCCTGTTTATTCTAATGGAAGGGTATTTTAAAAATACAGGTTAATATATGAACCTTTAGGATATTGCATAATCTGTGTATAATAGATAGTACTTGATTAAAAGTTGAAAAATATTAAGGCCTTATTGAGACCATAACAATTAAGTAATCTTTTTATCTGTATAAACCTCATTTAAATGAAAGTAAGATGTATGGTTTTTTATAGAATTTAACATTTTTATCTGCTTAGCAAAAGTTGAAGCTAAACAGATGATTTATTTTTATTTTATTTTTTTTTTTAAAGATTTTATTTATTTATTTGAGAGAGAGAGAGAATGAGACACAGAGAGCACGAGAGGGAAGAGGGTCAGAGGGAGAAGCAGACCCCCTGCTGAGCAGGGAGCCCGATGTGGGACTCGATCCCGGGACTCCAGGATCATGACCTGAGCTGAAGGCAGTCGCTTAACCAACTGAGCCACCCAGGCACCCCTAAACAGATGATTTATTAGGTGAAGTGATTAAGCCAGATATTGCTAGAATTGAATAAAATGCTGCACAAACTTAATGAATGTGTCATTTAACCAGGGGCAGCTTCCTAATGCTTTGGTGACATCTTTGGATCCTTTATGCTTCTGTCTGGATGACTGCTGAATAGTTGAGCTGTTCTTCTGGAGTTCTCTCTGTGACTTGGGTTCCAAAGCAAATTGACATTTAAATCTTGATGACTGGAAAGTAGAAATGACCCATTCCATCAGGTTGTCCTTGAAAACCTGGATTCGAAGAGATTACCCTGGATCTTTCATGGTTCTGAGTCACAACACATGATTGATTAAATCTTCTTTTTACTTTAAATACCCAGCAACTATAACTCTTTTCTTTCCCCTCTGTTGAGTTTTGAAGTGATAACATTTAGTGCTGTCTCTCATTCCTTGGGCCCCATTCACTCTCCAAATCATTGCAGTCCAATTTCTGCCTTGCCACTTCATTGAAACTTCTTTGGCAAAAGATAACACCTTCAAAATTGTTAACTCCAATGGATATTTTTATCCTTTTTTTTTTTTTTTTTTTACTCTACTGCTTTAGACGATATTGCTACATTCTCCTTCTCTAAACTTCCTTTAAACAAATATACTTTCTTTGCTCTGTGCATTCATAACTTGTTTTCCTTTCTTACTGACTGGTCCTTCTTATTTGAGACTTTGTATTATCTTTTGAACCTTAATTTTATCCTTTCTCATATACTCAAACTCAAAAGATCCTGTGAGCTCTACTTTCTTTTTTTTTTTTTTTTAAAGATTTTATTTATTTATTTGAGAGAGAGAGAGTGAGAGAGCACAAGAGGGGGGAGCGGGAGAGGGAGAAGCAGACTCCCCGCTGAGCAGGGAGCCCGATGCAGGACTCGATCCCAGGACTCCAGGATCATGACCTGAGCCGAAGGCAGTCGCTTAACCAACTGAGCCACCCAGGTGCCCGTGAGCTCTACTTTCAAAAGGTACCTGAATCCTACCAGTTCTTGTTACCACTCTTAACTACTATCATTCTCTCATGAATTAATGGTATGGTCTTCCAAAACAACAACAACAACAAAGGCCTGTTTTTGCTTTTGCCCCACACAGTAGATTCAGTAGGTAATAGCCAGAGTAGGTTTTTTAAAACATAAATCATATTACTTTGCCAATTTAAATTTCTACTGGCTTCCAATATTATTGAAAGTAAAATTCCACATAATGAAGTCTATATAATGTTCATTAAGGCTCTACTTCATCTGGCTCCTTATTCTTTCTCTGACATCACTTCCTTTTACTTTCTTTGTCCATTTGTAATATTTTTCATCCGTACTGACCCCATGTTGTTTCCCAATCCAAGCACACTCATAACTCAAGAACCTTGCATTTGCTATTCCTTTTTCTTGGAAAGCTCTATTCCTAGATATTCATATGACTCATCTTCTCACTTTAGATTTTTGCTCAAAATCACCCTAAAAGTGAAGCATTTCCTAACCATGCCATATAAAATAACAATGCTCTCCCCACTCCAGACCTTATTTGATTTTTTTAATTGTACTTATCTTCAACTTATTATACTATTGGTGGCAGCTAGATATTTTGTCTTGACTTTTCTTCTAAGCTTCCTGAAAAACATTTCTACTTAATTGTCCTAAGGACACCTTGAATGCACGTGTTCAAAACTTAAGCACATTTTATGCTCCCTGAAATACCCCCATTTGTAACCTGAACAAAACCTTTGGCATCATGCTTCTATGTAATTATTCATATTCTTTTTCCACTTGTAACACTCTTTTTCATTTGCTAATTCCTACCCATGCTGTAAGATCAGATTTCATTTCTTGTAGTTTTTTATTAGCATTCTTTCCACCCTTAGAATGGTTAATTGTTCCTCCTCTCTCTCTTTCTATAAAACCTTGAGCTTATCTTTAACCACTGTATGTATTGAATTATAGCAATTTGATTTCTTTAATTATCTCTCTCCCCTAATAAATTATAATCTCCTTAAGGATAGGGATTGTGCTCTACATATCTTTCTGTTCCTAGCACCTTAGTATTGTCAGCATAGAAGGCACTCAAGGAGTGTTTGTTAAACTGATTAGAATTTTAAAGAAACGACTAGCCCAAAAGGGCAGAAGAGAAGAGAAACAGGAGGAAAGGAACTTTGTGCCCCAACCCGATTCATTGCCAAGATTAATCTTTATGCAACTCCAAAAACTTGAAGTCTTGGGGACTGGAAGTAAGGCATTGGGGTAGAATAGGATTGGCATGGGACAGATGCACTTGAAGAGAGGGAAGATAATAGAGGTAAAACAACAGAGCCTCCTTCTCTTAAGTTTCACAGCACTGTATCAGGTGGCTGGCCCAGCTTTAGTTATCCTGTTGGATGGTGGCAGAAAGATAAATTACACAACAATGAATTCTTACATCCAGAAGCATCTTGCAAACAGAAGGAAAATAGAGAACAACGTTATGTTTCAGAGAAATGCCATGAATGAACAATATAAATAAACTTTTAGTATATTTCAAATTTTAGATAATTGGATAATTGATTTCCTTTGATGCAAGGTTGTTTTCTTATCCTTTTCTAACCAATGGCAAATAAATAGATGCTGAATTGAGGCTTAGGGTAGATAATTCAGTGGTTGATGTTTCCATACCTAGTAATTAAAGAGAATAGAAATCTACTTCTGACTCCAAATATTTGCTTTTTGTTTAATCTCTTGCTTCTTCAGAAAGAAATGTTTCCAAAGACATGTATTCAAGTGCTGGCTTCCTTCCTTACTAATTAATCACTTAACTTACTGGATTCAGTTTCCTGATTTTTGAAATGAGTGTAATAATATTTGTACTACCTAGCTCCCAGTGTTGTTGTTGTGAGGCTCCAATGAAAACTATAAAGTGCTACATGGAGGTATTATTTTTAAGATCACCATAAAAACAGGAGACTGTCTAATTGGTATATATTGTCATCTCATTTAAAATTATATTATTTGATGTTTGGTATATTAAAATGACAAATAACATTTACTTTAAACTATTGTTTGTTATTATTACTTCCAGAACAAGCAATATGATTGATAAATTAATTATGAATATATTGAAGCCTTTCTCTGAGACAGTCTCCACACTCAAAAACTCAGAGTCCACACTCAAAAGCCAGTTATGATGAGCATGTTTTCTTTTGTTTTTGCTGGTGGCTTATGCTTCCTGAATGGATTCCAAGAAGGAATCATGTTATATTGATTTCCTCTTGTAGCAGGTTTGTTGTATAGCCAGCTTGGAATGTATACATGATTGTAGGAGTTCATAATATTTGTTAGAGGAAGCAGATCTATCTTTATAATAAGCACTTGGCAGACCTTTTTTTTTCAGGAAAAAATATTCCAAGTTTTTACTGGATATTAAGTGAATTATCATTCATTTACTCCTTCAACAAATATATACTGAGTAGCTATTAAGTGCCCATGTTTTAGGCATTTGGAAATATCTATGAGCAAAATAGTTTCCAGCTTCTTGTTTCAGTAGGGGGAGACAAACATTAAACAGTAAATATAATAAATGAGTATATTATGTAGTATGCTAGAATGTGAAAATTAATATGGGGAAAAAAGGAAAGCACGGTAACAGAGATCTAGACGCTGAACTTACACAAATAGTGAGTATTTAAGTACAACTGCAAAGAAGGTAATATCTAATTCATAGTGTACTAGCAGTACTTAGAGAAATCCAAAATCTAGCTTGAAAACATCAGCAAAGGTGGTGATGATATGGGGAAATGAGGCTAGCTAACAGATTGCTAGTGGGTGTGTGAATTATTCCAACTTGTAAGTAACATAATCTGGCATTATTTATTAAATTTATAATGAACAACTATTTCACCAACTTCTGTGAATCCATCCTACAAAAGGGAAAATATTTGTATATAAGGAGTTTATTCCAGCATTTTCTGTTGCAAAAGAAGGAAAAGGAGGTGATTGGGTAGGAGCCAATGCACAACTAAAGCAGAAGATGAGCACCCATCTGAATATTACCAAACATTTAATGATAACTGAATCCATGAAATTTCATGGATAATACCAGAGAAAATAGAATTAAAGAACAAGTAGGATTTTAAAGCAGTATAATTTATATCCTTAAAGAGATTAAAGAAGCTAATGCAACCAGGAAACAATGACAGGCTTAAAAAAATTAGCTGATTAGAGATCATCAAAATAAAAAGCTCAGTAAATGGGCTGAACAGTAGCATAATCAGAGATGAAGATTTAATTAATGATTAAGAAGATGGAACAAATGAGTTTACTTAGAATTCAGCACAAAAGACAAAAATATGAAAAGTATGAAAGAGATTATTCATTTAGGTTCAAAAATTGCTATATTCATTTAAACGATCTCCAGGAGTTTCCAGTTATTGTGGAGTGAGTCACCATGAGCAGCAAAGGCTCCAGAGACACTCTACAAGGCCAGGGTTTGGGGCGGGGTGGCAGGGTGGTGGGGTGGGGGATGGGGGGGTCGGTGGAAGGGGAGGGGGAGGGTCCTGCGTGGTAACCAGGAAGTTTTTGGAGATGGTGGAGCTGCAGATCATCTTGAAGAACTCTGACCCTCAGAAGGACAAACCCTTCTTGGGCACCATCACGCTTAAGTCCACTCCCTGCCCCAAGTTCTCTGTATGTGTTTTGGGGGATCAGCAGCACTGTGATGAGGCCAAGGTTATGGATATTCCCCACATGGACATTGAGGCACTGAAGAAACTCAACAAGAATAAAAAGTTAGTCAAGAAGCTGGCCAAGAAGTATGATGCCTTTTTGGCCTCAGAATCTCTGATCAAGCAGATCCCACAAATCCTGGGCCCACACCTGAATGAGGATGGCAAATTCCCTTTCTTGCTGACCCACAATGAGAACATGGTGGCCAAAATGGATAAAGTGAAGTCCACGATAGATTCCAGATGAAGAAGGTGCTGTGTCTGGCAGTGGCTGTTGGCCACGTGAAGATGACAGATGATGAGCTTGTGTACAACATCCACTTAGATGTCAGTTTTCTGGAATCATTGCAAAAGAAGGATTGGCAGAATGTCTGGGCTTTGTACATCAAGAGGATCATGGGCAAGCCCCAGTGCCTGTATTAAGGCACAGCTTAATAAACTCTAGTGCTACCATTAAAAATGACAATAATAAATAATAAATAATTAAAAGATTTCCAGGAGGAGAAAAGATTCTGTGACAGTACCTGTACCTGTATAACTGTATATTCTCAAACATTGGTTATTTTTAATGTAAACTTTTTTTTTTTTTTTTTTTGCAGATCCAATAGGTTAAAACTTATGAATGGCATTGAGGTTGAACATCATTTTCTTTTTTTTTTTTTTTTAAAGATTTTATTTATTTATTTGACAGAGAAAGACACACCGAGAGAGGGAACACAAATGGGGAGTGGGAAAGGGAGAAGCAGACTCCCTGCCGAGCAGGGAGCCCGATGCGGGACTCGATCCTGGGACTCCAGGATCATGACCTGAGCCAAAGGCAGTCGCTTAACCAACTGAGCCACCCAGGCGCCCCTGAACATCATTTTCTATATGGAGTAGGTATGTGTGTGTGTGTGTGTATTATTTTCCCTCATCTATTACCTATTCGTGACCTTTGACTTTTTTTTCTATTAAATTATTGCTTTTTAAAATATATAAACCTTCTTTCTATGTAAGGGATAATAATCTTTTGCTCATCATATAAGGTTCTAATACATAATCTTAGTTGTCATTTAAAAAAATTAGTTATATTTCGTCTTTGAGATTTTTTCCCATTTATTCAAATGTCAATATTTTCTTTTATGTTTTCTGAATCTTATGAGTATCTTAAAAAGTTTTCCCTTTTGCTTAGCCCTCCCAACCTGACCTGTATTTTATTTAACTCCTTTATAGTTTAGTTTTTCAGTTTTAGATCTTAAATCAATTTGAAATATATGTTTAATTACCATGTGAATTAGGTAGTTCTCATATTAAGTCTGTGTGTATGAGTTTAAAAATTTGAGCTATTATGTTCCATTCATCTCCTTACTTACTTTCCTCCTAGTACCATACTGTTTTAGTTACCAAATCTTTATATTTATAACTGGTAGAGAAAGTGATTGCATATTATTCCTTTTTTCCCAACTTATCTCTGCTATTTTTCTATATTTACTCTCTAGAAAAACTTAAGAATCTATGTTAGGTTTCTGTATAAATTATGACTTTTTGTTTTAAAATAAAACAAATATGTAAAACCACAAAAAAATATATGAGCTTCATGAATTAATATAGTGTGAACACCCTTGTAGCCACTACCTGAGTAGGAAATAGAATTTTGTCTGCCATCCTAGAATCCATCCATGTGCCCTATCTGAATCCCAATTGCCCCAATAAAAACCACTACCTTGATTTTTATACTTATCACTCCCTTGAGTTTCTTTATTAGTTTATCACCTGGGCACACCAGGGTGCTAAACTAATAAACTCAAGGGAGTAATAAGTATAAAAAAGAAGAAAGTATAAATGTTTAATTATTTCTTGTAATTTACCAGTTTCCAAGATACAGAATTGATTTCCAGTCATCTTGCAGAGACCCATTGGCTTTTTTCCCTATCATTATGAACTCATAGATTTAAATGTGTTGTGATATGTTTCAGTCTCTTGGCATTATTATTTTTCTGAAGCATAAATTGTCTCATTTTTGCCTAGTGGGAACCTCTTCCATTTGGCCCATGAGTGTTTTGACAGTATTCTGTTAGTTTTTGATTCCTTCCTTTCTCTACTCTCTGTCTAGTTTGCCAGAAATTTCTGGCCTTATCTTGTGTATTTCCCATCTCAGTCCTAGAATCAGCCTTTTTCCAAGAAATCAAACTCTGGATTATTCAGTGGAAAGTTGGATTTCAAATTTAAAATCTGGATATTAGGGATACCTATTTATGTTGGTCTAGTCATTGTTTCTAGGCATTTTAATAAAATTAAGTTTGTAGGAAGAGGCGGGAAGCACATAGAAATACTATACCTTTAAATATATACATATCCAAAAATAATATATGAGTTTATATTGATATTTTCCAATAAATTTAAGTACTATAGGATTTTTATGTAACCTCTTCTCAGGGACATAGGAGATGATCAGATTAAAATTATGCCATAATTTCTTATTTCCTTTATCCTGAATTATACATAAAACAGCCTTGAAATGACATTACTAATACAGCCATTATCAATATGAGTATGGAACACAGTTATAAGTAATTTTTGTATATGCTATTCACATTCCTTGCTCATTTCATTTTTTAGTGGTTGAACTATAAGGTCTGAGTATATAACAGTTACATACTATATCCTTTTCCTTTTAATTTAATTCATTTAGTTTTAGTTCTAAATGTAATTATAAATGTAATGCTCAGTCATCAGTGCTTATGTTGATATTTCTGTAGTCATTTTGGTTGCCAGAATTCTTTCCATAGTAGATTTCTTAGGAAGTGCTTACGAGAGCATTCCTGAATTCTTGAACGTTGGTAATAGTTTGTCTTATGCCCTTTATATTTGAAAATCAGTTTTGCTGGATGTGAAGTCCTTGAGACACATATTCTGTCATTGAGATTCTCAAATATATTATTCCATTTTTTTCTGGCATAAGACATTGCTGTCAAAGTCCGATGATAATCTAATTTTATTTTTCTTATAAGATAAATGCTTTTAAAAAAATGCCCAAAGATATTTTTTCCCTTTAAAGTTCAGTAATTTTTTAGAGTATTCTTTAATGATAGTAGTTCCGAGTCTGTAAGGTACATGGGTGCTCTTTTAATATGCAGTTTCAAATCTTGAACTCAGGAAAGTTTTCTTGTATATTAGTTTTTAGTATTTGTTCTATCCCCTTGCTTTGTTTTTTTTATTTCAGGGACTCCTATGATCTATATCCCAGACAATATCTTCAGTATTTTATCTCTTCAATATTTGTCATGTCCTTCCTTCTAAGCCATTTTTGTCATTTCTTTTTCAAAAACTTCCAAGGTGTAATTTACATAAAGTAAAATTCACCCATTTTAGTGTACTGTCCTTTGGATTTGAGGAAATTCACTAAATGGAAATGGTGTAAATGTGGTTTAAATGTCATCACAACCAAGATATAGAAACAGCTCCAGCACTCCCATCCCCCAGACTTCTCTGTACTCCTTTGTGGTTGAGAATTTCCCCCACACCAATCCCTGGAACCACTGATATATTTTCTGTTTCTATAGTTTTGCATTTACAAGGACGTCATATAAATGGAATCATATAGTATGTAGCTTTTTGAGTCTGAGTTATTTCATTTAGTGAAATACATTTAAGATGCATACATGTTGCATTTATCATGGTTTGTTCTTTTATTGCTGATTACTGAATAATATTCTAGTATGTGAACGTACCATTGTTTGATTCTTCATTCCTCAGTTGAGAGACATTTGGGTTGTTTCTAGTTTTAGGTAATTATGAATAAACCTATAATATTTTTGTATGAGGTTTTTGTGTGAACTAAGTTTTTATTTCACCTGAGTAAATACATAAGTGTAGGATTTCTGGTTGATATGGTCAGTATGTGTTGAGAAAGGCCTCTGCATCTAGAAAGAATGAAGCTGGTGTGAAGAGAAAGGAAGAGCTGAGTGATCTAATGGTATTAAGTTCTTGGTCTCAATTTTTCCTAAGATCCAGATGCTTCTTTGTTTTCCCCATAACTTGGTTGTTCAGTTATTCTTTAGATTTCATAAAATAAACTAATGTCCTTTGGATAATTCATTTTTGTCCCATTAGGCAGTTCTAAATATATTTCTGATGTGTGCAACAATGTAAAACTTGTTTTATAGCAACCTTTTATTGAGCATTTAGAGGGAACTAGCCACTGTGCTCAATCCTTAACATGCATTTTATAATTTGTGCACTGAGATTATCCAGCCCATTGTACATTGGTTGCAATGACAATTTAACTCACTGTTGTGAAGAAGAGAGAGAAGGAAAAATGAAAATAACCTCATGTGGAACTGATGTGTTTACTATAGGGTTTGTAACAGGCTGTCAGGCTGTGCCAATGTATTTATTGTTTTGGAGAAATGCACTTTTGATTACAAAAGACTTTATTGTTTAGTACAGGAACTTAAATGTTGACAAGTCTACTTTGCACAAAAGAACAATCACATTGCTATGAATTCACACATAAATATGTAGATTACTTCTTTGTTGTATATATTAATAAATAAAATATTCATGAACTAAAGCCTTAAAAAGAGAAATTTAACATCATGATGGTTAAAACACTTTGCTACTTCCATTAGTTCTAACAAAATCCAACTTTCTGGTTCACTTTAGAACAGATTTTTAAAATATAAATGATATAATATACCCCTCAATTTGGCCATGACCTTTATTGAATAATTTAAGATATTTTGATTTTCCTTCTGTTTTGGGATGAATGTTGTCTTTTCTTGATTTATTTTATTTTATTTTATTTTTTTTAAAGATTTATTTATTTATTTGAGACAGAGAGAATGAGAGAGAGAGAGAGCACATGAGAGGGGGGAGGGTCAGAGGGAGAAGCAGGCTCCCTGCCGAGCAGGGAGCCCGATGCGGGACTCGATCCAGGGACTCCAGGATCATGACCTGAGCCGAAGGCAGTCACTTAACCAACTGAGCCACCCAGGCGCCCTCTTGATTTATTTTAAAAGGACACATATGATAGGTGCTATTTGAGCAGTCCAGATGCTATGTGCTTCTGGAGTCAAGAAGAGGGAGAGGTCAGTTTCTGGGTTGGATCTCAGGGAAGGCTTTGTGGAGAAGGTGATAGTGGAATGGGGCCTTGTAAGTTATTTGTGTTCAGAGACCACTGGTGCTAAAGGAATACCTTTATTTAATCTCTATATAATATACTAAACTGGTGTTCTGGTAAAAGATTCACCTAAAAAAAGTAATTAAATTTCTTTTTCACAGTATTTTGAACATACCATTAAAATCATTAAATCCATATGGCTGGATTCTTGACTAATTATTAAAAGAAAATCATGCCCTCTCTGATTCTATTTCCTAGAATACAATTATTCTCTTATCTAATTCATGGTGGAATTTTTTTTTTATTTAGCCATAATTCTATATTGCATCATTGTAATTGATTGACATGAATTCCAGCAAGAGTTATTTTTAAAGTTTCATGATCTCCTAGAAAAATAATAGGTCATTAAAAATGAACATTATTTATTCAGTAGAGATCAAAAGAATCAATGTGGTCACTCAGTAAAATATACTTTTGGACTTAAAAATGACTCAAATGGATTTTTAGAGTAATAAAACAATCCAGAATACAATAAAAGTACACTTCAAAACAGGAAAAAAATCATCATGACATTTAGAAGCAATAGAAAAAATAATATATAACCTATCTGTAATTGATTACAATAGGACCTCTGACATTTCTGTGTACTAAGGGGCTTGTTCATGGAGCCATTGCTAATAAGCAGGGAAGTGTTGCTGATTATTTATGAAACATTTAAGAAATAATGGTTCATACTCGGCATAAATTCTGAATCAATGTCTTGAATAATTGTATGCTATATAGCATTATCAGCCTGATATGCTGATATACAGGGATCACTATAGACACTTGTAAACAGAAGTTTTCTTAATATTTACAAGATGTTGAAAGATTTGATTGCCTTAACCAGAAACCGCAGACATTTGCTATAATGTTTGTGTGTCCTATAGTAAATGTGGTGTTTTACATGTGGTACTGTGTTAAGCATCACACAAATGAATTTAATCCACTATGCAAATTTTATTTAGTAATACAATAGACTACACGCTTTAAAATGCTTGTGTAGTCATTGATTGATTCCATTAGTCTTTAGATAACATCAGTGGGGCATATTGTGGCCCCAGACTCTGGGCAGGTGAACCTCTTTTACTTTATCTAACCTGCGATATAGGTTCCAATTTTTATTTTTATTATCTTTATTATTCTTAAAGATTTATTTATTTATTTGAGAGAGAGAGAGACTGGGGTGAGGGGCAGAGGGAGAAGCAGACTCCCTGCTAAGCAGGGAGCCCGACTCGGGACTTGATCAGTCCCAGGATCCTGGGATCATGACCTGAGCCGAAGGCAGATGCTTAACAGACTGAGCCACCCAGGTGCCCAAGTTCCAATTTTCATATATGCCATGCCAATAAAAGGTTTGGGAAGCTCTGAAAATAACATTTATTGATCATTAATTATGTGGAAGATATTGGCCTCAGAACTAAAAATGTTTAAAAACAACAAAATATCTTATGCTTTTAGAAGTATTTAAAATCTAATGTAAGAGGACTGTATAATGAATAAAAAAATACAGATTGGTTATTTCTTTTTAAATGAACTTAACATGTATTCCAAGTCCCCATTTCTACTATAATGGAAATCAATCTTGCCAAATCAAGGTAACTTCTAGTCTAAAGCTGTATCTTCTGGATAAACTCCGGCAACTTAAGTCTCCTTTCCTGCCCCTCTTCCCCAGGAGGATCTAGGTTCTAAGGCGCTTCCATATTTTCATGACATTGGAGGGAGATAATAGGTCTGGGGTTCCTATCTGCTGTGTTCAGTGCTGGAATACCTTGCCATCTGTTTTGTCAGTGTCAGCAGAGGGCAGTGAGCATTCTGGGAAGTTCATTCTGTGCTGTAAGCCTCCCCACCCTCACCCTATTTCTCATCCCCTTAACCTTCAGGGACACCATATCTTAATTTTCATTTATTTTTCTCCCTGACTTGGGCAAGAGAGTCTTTTCCGATTCTCTCCACATCCTACAGGAATCAAGGAAGGATGGTGGAGTGGGCATGAATATCAAGATACTTTTCTGTCTATGCCTGTCCTGTTGTAATCTATACTCAAAAGTGATGGCTCCATGCTGGCAAACATCACACTACTAGGCTGCCTAACTCCAAAATCCACACAATAAATGGAGTTTTTTTCTGCCTTCATATTCTTATGAAAGTTTTGGTGGTTTCTGTAGACTCTACTTCTCTGGGTTTCAAGCCATCAGTGGGAAAAGAAAGAGTCTGGTACAACAGTTGAGCAGTTGTGCATAGCACCCCCCCCCCCAGTCCTCTACAAGCTCTCTCTCCCATTATCACCCATGAACATATGAAGGTTCTGGACAACTGGACTTACATAAGCATATTCCTCCCCCTCCCTAATGTGGTTTATAATCTAAACTAGTATTCTTCAAATTTCTTTTTGATAGAAACCCTTTGTGAGATATACATTTTCATATCAACCCCAGAAATCACACGCTTACCTTAGTCTTACTAATTGCAGTGTACTCTGTTCTAATTAATTAGGGAAGAAACAAATGAAACAATGCTAGTCTAGACCTAGGAAATTGTTTTTGTGACTTACCTGTGGGCCTTGAGCACCAGTTTGAAAAGCAATGCTATAAACCTTTGCCCTGAGATCCTTCTTAACTCCTGATGAACAAAACCAGATTTTTAGAATTCTAGTAGACATCTTTCCCTTTCAAGTGGCTGGGTCTTGCAAATCGAAAGAGCTCTGACCTTCAGACCAGTATCAATGCTATATGCTTTAAAAATCCATTTGAATTATTTGTTTTGGTCTGTACCCCACTCTCCACCTTTGACAAGGAATAACTCTGGATATATGGGCAGACAATAGTAAGAGAAATGTGGGAAAGCATCTACAGATTTTATCCTGTTACATAAAAATCAGACAGAGAACCATAAAATTTTAAATTTCCAAAGACACTTAGATTAATTTTCCCAGCCAAGAAGTTCACAAAGGACACTGCTATTCTGGGGGATTATCTGACTTGTCCAAGGACACAGAGCTTGTTAGAGGCACAACTTGAACCCTTGGCTGTTGACTGTCATATGATCATTTTTTCCACCTAACACTATTTGGCCTTTTCTTAAAATTAGAAAATTGGTCAATTGAAAAGTAATATAAAGTACTAACATGGAGTGGGGGCTGATTTGCATCATGTGCTTACTAATTGTTAGGGCTTTTTGCTCTTCGTGACCTTAATGGGTCTGCGGTTGAAGTATTCATTGTGTCTGATCCAGTTCCTAATTTTATATATTCTCTCTCTCTTTCTCTCTTTTCCATCATACTTAGGGTGCTGAAGGAAGAGTGAATACTGCATTTATTTTTGTGGGGTCAATATTAAGCCTTGGCGTTAGAGAGCCTGGCAACTCATGTACCATAAGATAAACGTTTGGGGATTAAACTGGTAGTCACTTTGTTCTTTGGCTGATTTACTTGGTAATATAGAACCATCTTCCATTTCAACTCTTCTTAGAGAAAACATATTTCATACACTGACATACAGATATCTGGACAGTTTTGATGATCTACATCAGGGATCAGCAAAAAGAGGTTTATTTAAAAATATATATATCTAAAAAGAAACATGTCGGGTGCCTGGGTGGCTCAGTTGGTTAAGCGACTGCCTTCGGCTCAGGTCATGATCCTGGAGTCCCTGGATCGAGTCCCGCATCGGGCTCCCTGCTCGGCGGGGAGTCTGCTTCTCCCTCTCCCGCTCCTCCCTCTTGTGCTCTCTCTCTCTGACTCTCTCTCTCAAATAAATAAATAAAATCTTTAAAAAAAAAAGAACACAATCCCCTTTTAAAAAAAATAAATAAATAAAAAGAAACATGTCAACAATTCTTTTAGAAAGTGCTTTATGAATGTGTCAAAGATCTTTGAAATACACACGAATATTTATCTCAGAGTTATGTCTAATCACAAAATACTATGTTGGATACAACTTAAATATCAGCAGTAGGAAGATGATTAAGTGGATTATGGTACTAGTGCAAAATAAATTATTATATAACCCTGAAATATGATATTTGATGAACAGTGTCCATGACTGTGGGAAATGTTTTACGTTTTTAGTTTTATAAAGGACATATAAAATTGCATCCTCAGTATGAGATTAACTATGTAAAAACAATTGTATAGAAAAAGATTAGATAGAAATAGATTAAGATAAAATTTGTACCTTCTCTTTTCCCTTCCAAATCTTATTTTTTTCTTCAATTATCATGCACTACACATACTTAGAAAAAAACAGTTTAATAGAGGTATTTTACAAATATGTAGTATCAGTTTAAAATGTTGGAAGCAGGAAAAAAATCTCAAGTTTTGAGTTTTTATGGATTTTAGGTTGTGTTTGATTATAATGTTCAAAAAAGCTTTGTGAGTTGAGGCTGTAGCGCAGTTTTTCTCATGGAGTATCCGGAGATGTAACATCAGTGAATCACAGCCCCTATTAGTAATGCCCAATATGAAGAAAGAATATGTTGAATGGAAAGAACATCAATCTTTAAACAACAGGTGGAGCTATTATTTAGCATTTTGAGTGGGTCAGGGTGTTTGTTTATCTCCTGCTGCTATTTATAATTCAGGACTGTTGTTATTTGATCCAGAATAGAGGAGCACGTTGAAAAGAGAAGAAGAAATGAAAAGCTCCTCCACCTCCTCTCTAAGGAAGCTTACCTGCAATCAATCCTGCCTGAATGAGCAGCCCTTACAAGTGGGTGTGCTCTCTTGAATTCACTGGCTGTACCCACAGTCCCCGCTGCAGTAGTTGAAGCAATCTTCCTTTGAAGATATTGATTTCCTATGGAATTGTCATTTGAAATGATGGATCTACAGTTGGGTTGGGACCTGGAGGAAAGATGGTTGTGTTTGTGTTGCAGGCGTGAATCTTGACAGGCTTTGTCCTCCACACAAAGGACAAAAGGAAAGGAAAGAAATTATTAGAGTTGGGAGAAAGATTAAGGAAAATACTTTAATTGGCTTCTGGTTTTATAGGCCAATTTCTAATACTTAGGACAAGGTTATTTATGGGTACATCATTTCACAGCAGTTGAATTTTTTTATTATTTCTAAAATGAAAGTAGTAAGACTTATGGTTGTGTACTTTACAACAGAAATGCAGAAAGTTTTCTGTTTTGGCTAGAGTATTCATTGGTCGTAATTTCTGTTTCTCAGAGGTGGTCTGAAGGCTGATCTTTGGGTCACAGTGATGACAGTCCTTTTCCCATAGGTTAGATTTCCTGGATCCCTGGAGCCTTCCATTAAGAAGGACTTGATTCTTGATTGTTTCCATCCTAAAATATTGGACCTTACTCCTTTCTTTCCACTCTCCCTTCTGTTATCTTCTTTTAAATAATATGAATTTCACATAAATCATATTTTTCTGTAATTATCTTTGCTTTTTTTTTCTGCCATACTTTGAGGCAAGTTATTCTATCCTTTCTTTTTTTCCTCTTGTCATTTGTTTTTCCTGTATGCTCTACTTTTTACCTCAGAAACAACCAACCTCATTGGGTTGGGGTTCGTTAATCAGACTGATTATTTGCTTGACACACATTCTTTTCCTATTATTCTAAATAGGCCCAAAGATATTAAGATACCATTTTGTTTTCTTCATTTTTAGAGAACAGTCAATGATGCAAAGTATGTACGTGAGATTCTTAGAGTGTCTGATATACAAAAACATTAAGTTCCTACAGCAGTTAGTGAATACCTATCATCAATGAATGTAACATTCTTCATAAATAAATTTTATAACAACAAAAACTTAGCTTTATTATCAGACTATATTTTTTTTCTTTTTTTTAAAAGGTTTTATTTATTTATTTGACAGAGAGAGACACAGTGAGAGAGGGAATACAAGCAGGGGAAGTGAGAGAGGGAGAAGCAGGCTTCCCACGGAGCAGGGAGCCCGATGCGGGGCTCGATCCCAGGACCCCGGGATCATGACCCGAGCCGAAGGCAGACGCTTAACGACTGAGCCACCCAGGCGCCCCTATCAGACTATATTTTTTAAACCATTTTCTACAGAAAATTTTCTGTAAAACTCATTTTTCTACCTACATCAATTATAATAAAGTTAGATCACTTGTAGGTGTTGGAACATCATCAGTATATACTGTATATATGGTACTTTTCAGAGTTTTTTGGTCATTGAGTCATTATGTCCTTAGGGTAAATGACCACTGTGATTCTTTGTTATTGCATTTAATATATATACTGGTTTTTTTGATATTGCATTATATATATATGTCTTTAAGCAGCTGACTTTTCTGTCTTATACATGTGCTTTCCCTCTTTTCTCATTTTCTACTTTTAATCTACTATGTACTAGAAAAATCATATCTGTACTAAGCAGAATTCTGTCTGATGTAGGAATAAGTAGTAACTGCGTAATATTTAAAAACACAAATTTTGTAATGTAAGAGTTGAGTTTTTGGTGCAGCTTTGACCTCTATTTTTTTGCTGCCTTGAGCTCTTTAATAAAACACTTGATTTCCTGATTCTTACTAGGATTGCAGAGATTTGAAGTTGTTGGGTGAATGGGTTATTGAAATATGTGACTATTTCTAAGCAATGCCCATAATAATAGGTAGATCAACTCTCAGAATGTTCTGAGGATTAAATGTATGCTATACGTGAGCATTTCATACATGATAGTAACATAGAGTGTGTGTGTGTGTGTGTGTGAAAGAGAGAGAGAGAGAGAGAGAGAGAGAGATATGGAGAGAGGTAGGAGTGGGAGGGAGAAACCAAACCCATCCTCTCAGGAAAGAATTGACCATAAGGGGTGGCTTAAAACTTCTTTGGTAAGCCATCTCTAGCATATTTCACTGATCTGAATCACAATTTTCAGCACCAATGTCAGGCAAACAGCAATGCCACTTTCATCTTTGTTTTGTTTAGGACACATTCTCTGTATTTCTTTTATTTAAAGGATCTATTTAGTTTGGGGAATGGACTAGGATTTGTGTATGTGGATTAATGTAAGGTGAAATAGAGTGTGAAAACATCCAATTGGAGCAGTGATTCATCTGATTTTAGTATGCAAATGAATTTCTTTCACCCCCAAAAAAGGAAAATTCACTTGGTAGATGCTTGCTGATGATCACCTGTCATCTTGGCAGTGACTTATTACTGAATAATTAAAATCACACTTCCAAACTAGAGAAACCCTTCCAATTTGGGCATAAACACGTACTAGGATGCAAGTACCATTTTAGATTTCAGTGAATGAAACCTTAATTAATTAGAAATCAGTATGTTAGGAACTCAAATAGATTTCAATAGTTAAATAATTTCTACTCTATAATGGTAAAATAAAACAGCCTAATATTTTTTAAAGATTCTTCAATAATAACAACAACAAAAATGTGTATTTTCTAGGAAACTCTCAGATAGCCAGAGTTCATCCTCCCATTTCTGATAGGATATTGTTAGTTGAGTTTTTATTGTAACAGTATTTTTTTTCCTTCTTTTTTTTTATTCTTATGTTAATCCCCATACATTACATCATTAGTTTTAGATGTAGTGTTCCATGATTCATTGTTTGTGCATAACACCCAGTGCTCCATGCAAAATGTGCCCTCCTCAATACCCACCACCAGGCTAACAGTATTTTTAAGGGAGAAATTTTTACTCCTTCAGGACAGTGGGCCTATATGCATCCTTTAAATTCGTACAAATCAAATTCTGATTAGACATATTTATAAAAGTTGTTTGTTATGGATTTTCTATATAAAGAGAAAGATTTTTATATTAGTCTTCTTCATGCATGTCCATTATTAATGGGAACAATATCATTTGAAAAACTATTTTACGTAGATTCTCACATTTATTTTAACAAAGTAAGTAAATTCTATTTGGTGTTCAGTGAAACAGGCTAAGTTATGTTGCTGGATGTGTAAATATGTGCCATTTCTCACTCATCTTTGTTTAGACAAACGTTCATTTCTGACATTTATCTATCTTATTTACCAGTCACTGCTATTTATATTAGTAGGCAACGCTATTTCCTATTTAACTTTGGTATGATCACTATGCAAGTATAATTTTGAGCTCAGCCACCTGTTTACACATTCTGTCTTATGGCAAAACAAAACTCTTTCTAGAGTAAGTATTTAAAAGGAGAGAGGCAATGGTGTGAGTGAGACATTTGGCAATCCTAACCATAAAGCAGCCTTAAATTAGATTTTTTTAAACTGTTAGCCTGCATTAATTACTGAGGAGGCTTATTGGTAGGCAGTATAATTGAGATGCTGGTGAGTATGGATGGAGTAGCAGGACCATTATGGATCTAAGCTTTTAGCTTATAAATATTGAAACTGTGTTAACATGTATTGATGTTTGGTCATGAACCCAGGGGCAGTGAAATACATAAAGAAGGCACTGAATACATAATAGATGAAGGAGCCACAACTCTGCTGTTACATTGTACTGTACATTGTGCTGTTACATTACATTGATGATGTACTTTTCACAAGCATTTTTTTTTTAACATGGAGAATATTCTTTCTTGTCAAATATTTGGAAAGGAGCTATGAAATCTTCTAGTGCATAGGTTTGCCAAATTTCAGCAGTTTACAGAAAAATCTCAGAGTAAGCTTCTCAGTGAGTGTGGTGTACTAGGGATTCTAGAGATCAGAGTTTAATTACCTGTGTTGTTTTCCACCTTAACACCAGGAATCCATTTGGACATCGATTTCAATGATCTATTATTAGGTGAATGTCATTTTACTGAGTGCTAAAACTGAATGAAGTCCCCCAGTCAAATGTTTTGTCTTGTATACAACAGTAAAGGATGCATGAAAAGAATAATTTACTTTGAGAATATGGAATTTGACGTGGTAGGCTCTGCTGTAAAATAAGGAATTCTGTTTTCCTGAATTAGGGGTAATCTGGGCATATAAAGGAGATGGAATTCTGGTGAGCAAAAATAGTTAATATGTTTTTGTTAATGAAAACCATTTATTTCTGATATCTTTTTTTTTTTTTTTTTTAAGGTGAGCTGAAAGAAAAGCTATTAGACCAAACTTTAGGTAGTGGAATGAGAGTTTTGACCAAGGTTTTTTCTTCCTATCATTGAAAAGAGTTTTCTGAGTATGAGTTTCTAACAATATGGGTAATCAGAAATTTAGAAAAGAAAAGACTAGTCTTGTAGGATGTCAGGAAAGGGCATGAGCAAACATTAGATTAAATGAATGCACACAAAAAAGACCCCTAATGGGATGAATACCCAGCTTGTCACAAAAACGCTTAATGATGGAGGAAAATAAATTTGTCAGTTTCTCATTTCTCATATGTGAATATTCATCATATAGTCTATGCAGCTGTATCTTAGAATGCCATTTCCTTTTTTTTTTTTTAACATAAAGCAGATTAGTAATTTATTCTTAGGTGCTGCATTGTGTACCTTGTATACTTAAATGAACTGTTGTAAGACAGGACTTTAAATGATATTTTGTTATTCTCAGTATTTTTTTTCTTACTGTATGATCGGTTTTATGGAATATGGACTACATTTTTTTTTTGGAAATAGGCAAAATGTTATGTGAAATGGGCATATTCCTAGTTGGTACACAGGTATTCCGATTGATATTTATGGAGTCTTAAATGAAACTTGTGCTATATTAAATCATATATGCACATATATGTTAAGGTATGGACATTGTACCTGATTATTTATTAGTAGAGGACATGATCTCTATTATTTCTCTAGTATGTTTTATAGGTTAATGCAAAGTCTATCATATCTTTTCAGACTCAATAACACATATGACTCAAATTTTACAAAACTGTAACTTGGAAGTAATATTTATAATATCTTATTGGTCTTTATAATCTTTATTTCAAACTAATTTAAATGACCAATTTAAACATTTAAAATAATTAAATATATAGATTGATAGTATAGATATATATAAAATACCTGACTCCAGAAGTGAATTTAAGATGAAACTCATGAAGGTTAAGCCTTAGGGCCCCCACTTGCACAGGTCCTTTTCAATTCCAGTGTATCCTCCTCTCTGGATATAGAGAGGAAGTGCAGATCATACTGTAGGTAGTAGTCCTCTGACTGTGGGTGGTTCTGGGTCACCAGCATCTCCACGTCTACCCACCTCCTCCATGAAAACCTTATCCTGGTAGAACTCATTGTTCATCCAGACCCTACCACTGTTTATCCCAAGGATCTGAACAAATGGTATTCTCTCCCTGTCTGTATCAGGGGCCTCTGAAGGTCTTGATTTGTGGCCATTTGTGTCTTCTTCCAACAAGGACCAGCTCACAAGGGGCAAGGAGGACCTAGCTAGGTCCAGGGGTAAGTCTAGGGAGGATCTAGCCAAGTCCATGGGGTGGGGCATATATTACAGATCAAAGTGCTGAGATTCTTCAAGAGCTTGCCCACAGTGATCGTAAAACACCATAAAACTGTGGTTTTATAGTGAACATCAAACAGTAGAGTAAACATAAAACAACATAAAAAACATAAAACTCCCTCTATGCTGAAGCTTGAAAAAAAAAAACCTTCTAAGCTACCAATAACACAAAACAAATTTCCATTAACCGTGCTAGAGGAAAGACTGAATTATCATTTTTTTGAAAATGATATACAAATTATTGATAGAATGAACCCAAAATGTAGAGGAAAAAGTATTACACAAGTATTATGGAAGTAGCAATTAATAATATTGTTAAAAGTGATGTTATTTTTTTGGATTTTGTTATGTTCATAGTATTTTTCAGCTTTTTAAAACTTTATAATTTATTACAAATTCTTTCCTCATTCTAAATATATACTCACTTTCACAGCTACTTTTGTATTCATAGTATTATATTATTTTCTAAAAAAACAGTTCTCTAGGCTACACAAAACCTGGATCCCTTCTCTGCCTGGTACATAATAGCTATTTAAGACATGTTTATTTTATTCCCCTCTAGATCCATTAAATTTCCATTGACTGTATAAGTAATGATGACTTTATCTACTAATATTTGTTACATACAAATGCATAGTGTCTATCAACTATGTTTCACTTACTTATTATGCCATTTTAGTGGGTTGAATGATGGCCTTCAAAAAGGTATGTCCACATTCTAATCCCAGAAATTTGTGAATGCTATCTTATTTATAAAATCAGTTTTTGCTGGCCAACAGACACATGAAAAAAATGCTCAACATCACTTGGCATCAGGGAAATACAAATCAAAACCACAAGGAGATACCATCTCAAACCGGTCAGAATGGCTAAAATTAACAATTCAGGAAATGACAGATGTTGGCGAGGATTGTAGAGAAAGGCGAACCCTCTTACTCTGTTGGTGGGAATGCAAGCAGGTGCAGCTACTCTGGAAAACAGTATGGAGGTTCCTCAAAAAGTTGAAAACAGATCTACCCTATGACCCAGCAATTGCACTACTGGGTCTTTATCCCAAAGATACAAATGAGGTGATCTGAAGGGGCATGTGCACCCCAATGTTTATAGCAGCAATGTCCACAATAGCCAAACATGGAAAGAGCCTAGATATCCATTGACAGATGAATGGATAAAGAAGATGTGGTGTATATATATATATATATATATATGATAGAATACTACTTAGCCATTAAAAAAATGAAATCTTGCCATTTCCAATGACGTGGATGGAACAAGAGAGTACTCTGCTAACTGAAATACGTCAATCAGGAAAAAGTTATCATATGATCTCACTCATATGTGGAATTTAAGAAACAAAACAGAGGATCATAGGGGAAGAGAGGGAAAAGTAAAACAAGATGAAATCAGAGGGAGACAAACCATAAGAGACTCTTAATCATAGGAAACAAACTGAGGGTTGCTGGAGGGGCTGGGGTGGGTGGATGGGATAACTGGGTGATGGAGATTAAGGAGGGTGCATGATGTAATGAGCACTGGGTATTATATAAGACTGATGAATCACTGAACTGTACATCTGAAACTAATAATATATTGTATGTTAATTAATTGAATTTGTATAAATAATAATAAAATGGGTTTTTGCAACTGAAATTAAGTTGAGGATCTTGAGAAAAGGAAGTCATCCTCCATTTTTCAGAAAGGCCCTAAACTTAGTGACAAGAAACAAATAGAGAGGAGACAAAAGAGGAGGAGGCAATGTGACCATGGAGGTAGACCACAGAGGAGGAGTGATGGGTACACAAGTCAAGGAATGCCAATAGCTACCTGAAGTTAGAAGAAGCAAAGAACATAATCTGTCTTAGAGCCTTCAGAAGGACAGTGGCCCTGCTGACACTTTGGTTTTGAATTTCTAGTCCCCAGAATTGTGAGAGAATAAACTTCTGTTTTTTTAAGCCACCTGGTTTGTGATAATTTGTTACAGCAGCTACAGAAAACTAATACACCATTCATTTTATCACAAACATTTTCTGATGTTATCATCATGCACATTTTATTGTAGTAAACAAATGACCAGAAATTAGGTGAAGGAGGTGGTATTGGAGGCTGAGAGGGAGAAATAGAACAAATTTTGAAGACAGAGCAAAATCAGGATTTTATATTAATGAAACAGACAATTCTGCCTTTTCCTTCCCCTGTTCCATTCTTTCTGATATTATGGTTTATTTTTTTCTATCTGTATTGGGGAAATGGTTAAAGAATAGACTTTATTAACACTTTGTGAATTAGAAAAGAGCCTGAGGATCACTGTGGTAGTTCAGGACCAGAGTCACAAGAGAAGTAAAGAAGAGTAGTTACAAATTTTATGAAACTTCTCAATTGCACAAGGAGGCACACTGTGTTTTAGCCATATGAACAATCACCTAAAATACATCCTTTTCATATATACAGGCTCAGAAATGTATCTTTACATCAGGAGGTTGTGAATTTTCCAGTTTGTCATAGGTGTGACTTATTAATCATACTGTTGCCCTGAGTATATAAAGATCTTGTTTTTATTTTTATAATGCATTTTAAAAAGTATTCACTTAAATAAACTGACTTCAGTATGTTTTTGCTTCTTTAGTTGTACAAATGTTTTCATGGAAATATACATAAGATGTAAATACTCATAAGCTAATTAGTATACAAGTTTTTTTCATTAAATAGGGACAGTGATCTAGACTTAAGAATTGATGTGACTGTTAGAAAAAATATATTAGTCATTTAAATGAATGTTAGGAAATATACTGAACTAATATATGTGGAAAGATTATTTCATTTTCATCCAAGAAAGTAATTTAACCATTTATATTTAATAATGGCTTCCTGTTTTGATGTGTCTATATATTGAATTTTTATATATTATCTTTGGAAGGTATAGTCATTTTTCTTAAAAATTGATGAGGACCTCATGAATTGTATCCACTGAAAATCAGACTCATTGTTCTCTGTAAGAATAGAGATGAGAAGGAATGCTTTGTTTATCTTGTTTTGTATTAAAGGACATTTTTTCTTTTTTTAAAGATTTTATTTATTAATTTTACAGAGAGAGAGAGAGAGGTAGAGCACAAGCACGGGGAGCAGCAGAGGGAGAGGGAGAAGCAGGCTCTCTGCAGAGCAGGGAGCCTGGTGCAGGGCTTGATCCCAGGATCCTGGGACCATGACCCGAGCCAAAGGCAGACTCTTAATCCACTGAGCCACCCAGGTGCCCCAAAGGACATTTTTTCTAAGAGGAACTTAATGTATGGACCCTGGGACCATGACCTAAGCCAAAGGCAGACACTTAACCCACTGAGCCACCCAGGTGCCCCAAAGGACATTTTTTCTAAGAGGAGCTTAATGTATTTTATCAATATTGGCCCAGATTCTGTTGGTAGTCTGTCCATTAGAAAGAGAGGTGGGAGATGACGGGTTCTCTTATTTTTTTATTTTTTATTTTTTGAAGTCTATTTTATCTGATATAAGTTTGGCTATCTTTTAAAATTTTGATTATTATTATTATTATTGTTATTATTATTATTATGGTTTTTATTTTAATTCCAGTTCGTTAACATACAGAGTAATATTAATTTCAGGTATACAGTGTAGTGATTCACCACTTCCATATAACATCCGGTGCTCATCAGGCTGGCTCAGTTGGTAGAGCCTGTGACTCTTGATCTCCGGGTTGTGAGTTCAGGCCCCACATTGGGCATAGAGCTTACTTAAAAAAGGGGGTTCTCTTATTTTAGATAAATCTCCTATGTTGTTCCATCCCAATCTATCCTCTGAATCCAATTCTATTTATAAAAAATATAAGTTGCTTCTCATTGTCCTCAGGGTAAATTTGAGTTGTTTAGCATTCATAAAAAAGCCCCTTTTAGTTAAATGACTCCATCTCCTACTATTGCCTCCCCTCTTCATCCTCTATCATTTTATATTGCAATTATACTGTACTATTAAGCCATGCTATTCTATGTCTCTGTACATTTTTATAAGTATGTCGGGGTTCTAAGTGAGATGCAAACATAATGTAATTTGTCTGGAAAACTTGTGGGGTGGGCACTTTTCCTACATTGACAGAACTTTTAGAAGAGCTTATTCTGAGGCAAAAAGAAGGATGAATGTGTTGTAATAAGTGAACCTTGGCTGCAGAAGGGCAGAGCCAGCCTCAAGTTCAACATGTTGTGCATCACTTGTTTAGCTTCCTGTTGGGCACGTGTCTGAATCCTATGGAGACTAAGTAGGAGAGAGATGTAGAAAAATCATAAGAAATGTTAAAAGGTAGTAGGTCGGGGGGGATGGGTGAAATACAGGATAGGAATTAAAAAGAACACTTATGATGAAAAATAAAATGATAAAAAATGGTAAAAGGTAAAAAAAAATCATAAATCACATTTCCCCTAAAATCTATGTAAAACATTTAGGCTGCAGCATCCTTGCTTTTTGAATCTTCTTTTTGAGTGGAATTCCTACTATGCTTTGCCATAGAACACCCTAGAACTTGGATTATATGAAGATCCAGTGATGGCCCCCAGAGAGCTTGGTTTCCTGTGATATGATACTCCCTTCATCTGTTGATGCCAAGGAGATGTTCCTGGGAATATACTTTATCATAGGTTTCTAAAAGACACTTTCTATCATCTCAGAAATATCTGGTTGCTGGTTGGTGTTGGAATTAGTAGAAACTATATATTCTGAGTTAATAGATAGAGAAAAGTTAGAAACTTTTGGAAGTTTGGAAGTTCCTGACTTAATTATTTGGTGTCCTAGAGTCTTGCTAAGTAAATGAATCTTATCTGATATATTTACTTATGTTATAATATTAGTGTCTGGAAATGGCTAAAATATGTTCCCTCTACTGCTATTTAAATATTATCAAACTATGAAATTTATCCAGAAATTAAATTCTTTAATTCAAAGACCTAACTCTATTATGGTGGGATTTTAGTCCCTTTGACAGGGTTGCAGACCTGATTTTTGATGAGATGTTTTTCAGGTGTCCTCCCAAATCACACCTCCTAACTTCCTATAGCATCAATCCTTCCAGAACTGCCTCCAACTAAGTAAATTTCTCTGGAATCTAAGGGCCCTCCAAGATAGCCGATGGCTCTCTGAGGAGAGGGCAAGATGCTCTATTTTTGACTCCTGACACACTTCACTACTCCCATCTACACATGAGAATCCTCATATTTACATGGAATATACTGAATAGGAAAAGGTCAGTGGTGATGGTTGATAGAAAAGCCAGTCCAAAGCAGTTATCAAGAAAGATGTACTCTTTATCTTCTTTTTGTTTTGCTTTATGATAACCCACAGAAATATCAAATTAAAGTGAGGAAACAGTCTTGGCATAATAACATTGTGGGTTGAGATCTACTAGCTTCATGCAAGATTCAGATTTGTGCATTGAAAGAAGTAATTGGTCCAAGAGAACTCAAAAGACCTGAAATAGTTATTGCATCCCCTTCAGAATAATATAGTTAACTAACTTATTAATTAGTGGGAATTTTTGAAATCCAAACTTTTATCTATAAAACCTCGATTAAATTGAACAGACAAGCACAATCTTAACACTTGACCTATGTGGATGGAGGAGAACTTAGATAGCGTCACATGAACTAGGAATAAGAATGACCACCTAGGGTTGTGAGCATCCCTGTAGACAGACCCATTGTTGGGATCTCCTGCCCCTCAGTCTGTGTATTGCTCTGCTGAGGACCAAAGTGGACCTCCACATCCTGTTATGCCTGAGATACTGCTGGTCAGACTTCCTTCCTCTTTAGTACATTTTTGTGGCCCCAGTTTCCGTATTTTTATGCAGATTCCAACAACTGGGTTCATGAAGAACAGTATTCTTTCTGTTTTAATGGCATTCAAGTGTTTCCCTCTTTGAAATTGCCTGACCAAATTTTATCACTCTGTATATGAAGCATTTGGAGAAGTTAAGCAGCTTTCTGTTCACATAGGTTGCTAAGACCAGAAGCCAGGTCTTGACTGAGACAGACCAGAGCCAGGACTCTTGTCTGCCTCTCAGTCCATTCAAACTTTTTTTTTTTTTTACATTATGTATTTTTTGACTAAAACTCAGAGTAAGTGGCTCCTTTTCTATCTGAGAATGAAAAATGGCTGAGGTGTTCTTGGAAGTAATTAGAGCTTACTATCCCAGCCAAGGGAAAAACAAAGCTAAGCCTGATCGCTTATTTTTAAGTATTTATTAAATGGTTTCTTGGTGTGGGCATTGAAAAATATAAAACCTTAATGAAGACCATACTACATGACATGGCATATTATATATTTATTTGAAAAAGGAAACAATGAAATTATTTACAAAGCACATAATGGCTATACTTACTTAGCTGCAATTTGGAAATTTGAGAGCACTTAAAAATTTTTTCACAAATATTAAGTAGGAGTCTACAAAGTGTCAGGCACTATGTGAAGTGCTTAGGATGAAATGATAACAGTTTGGACATGTCTCCTGCCTTCATTGTGCATACTGTCCAGAGGGGGATATAGACAAGTAAGTGGGTAAGTAAGATGGAGTGGGAAAATGAACATCAGAGGTGAAGTACAAGGCATATGAGTACTTAGCAAGGGCACCACATCTAGAAATGGGGAATATAAGTTTTGCCAGTAGTAGTGACATGTAAGCTGCAAGGTCAAGGATGAAGAGAAGTTAATGTGGTGAAAATAGGAGTTGGATGGGGATGGACAAGCATTGTAGATAGAGGAGCAGCATGTGAAAAGGTTCCAAATTAAATGAAGAAATAATTTTTTTTCAGGAACCAAGAGAAGTTTAGAATTGTTGAAATACACCAGCTATGTGATGCCCTCAGCTTTGTTTTTCTTTTTCAACATTTCCTTGGCAATTCGGAGTCTTTTCTGATTCCATACAAATTTTAGGATTGTTTGCTCCAGCACTTTGAAAAATGTCATTGGAATTTTGATCGGGATGGCATTGAAGGTATAGATTGCTCTGGGTGGCATAGACATTTTAACAATATTTATTCTTCTGATTCATGAGCATGGAATGTTTTTCCATCTTTTTGTGTCTTCTTCAATTTCTTTCATGAGTGTTCTGTAGTTCCTAGAGTATAGATCCTTTACCTCTTTGGTTAGGTTTATTCCGAGGTATTTTATGGTTTTTGGTGCTATATTACAAAGCAGTGATCACCAAGACAGCATGGTACTGGCACAAAAACAGACATATAGACCAATGGAACAGAATAGAGAGCCCAGATATGGACCCTCAACTCTATGGGCAAATAATCTTTGACAAAGCAGGAAAAAATATGCAATGGAAAAAAGTCTCTTCAATAAATGGTGCTGGGAAAATTGGACAGCTATATACAGAAGAATGAAACTCGACCATTCTCTAACACCATACACAAAGATAAACTCAAAATGGATGAAAGACCTCAATGTGAGACAGGAACCCATCAAAATCCTAGAGGAGAACATAGGCAGTAACCTCTTTGACATCGGCCACAGCAACTTCTTTCAAGATATATCTCCAAAGACTAGAGAAACAAAAGCAAAAATGAACTTTTGGGATTTCATCAAGATAAAAAGCTTCTGCACAGCAAAGGCAACAGTCAACAAAACAAAGAGGCAACCCACAGAATGAGAGAAGATATTTGCAAATGACACTACAGATAAAGGGCTTGTATCCAAGATCTATAAAGAACTTCTCAAACTCAACACCCAAAAAACAAATAATCAAGTCAAAAAATGGGCAGAAGACATGAAAAGGCACTTCTCTGAAGAGGATATACAAATGGCCAACAGACACATGAAAAAGCGTTCATCATCATTAGCCATCAGGGAAATTCAAACCAAAACTACACTGAGATACCACCTTACACCAGTTAGAATGGCAAAAATGGACAGGGAAAGAAACAACAAATGTTGAAGAGGTTGTGGAGAAAGGGGAACCCTCTTACACTGTTGGTGGGAATGCAAGTTGGTACAGCCACTTTGGAAAACATAGTGGGGGTTCCTCAAAAAATTAAAAATAGAGCTACCCTATGACCCAGCAATTGCATTCCTGGGTATTTACCCCAAAGGCACAGATGTAGTGAAAAGAAGGGCCATATGCACCCCAATGTTCATAGCAGCAATGTCCACAATAGCCAAACTGTGGAAAGAGCCGAGATGCCCTTCAGTAGACAAATGGATAAAGAAGATGTGGTCCATATATACAATGGAGTATTACTTAGCCATCAGAAAGGATGGATACCCCACTTTTACATCCACATGGATGGGACTGGAGGAGATTATGCTAAGTGAAATAAGTCAAGCAGAGAAAGTCAATTATCATATGGTTTCACTTATTTGTGGGACATAAGGAATAGCATGGAGGACATTAGGAGAAGGAAGGGAAGAATGAAGCGGGGGAATCGGAGGGAGAGATGAACCATGAGAGACTATGGACTCTGAGAAACAAACAGGGTTTTAGAGGGGAGGGGGTTGGGGGATGGGTTAGCCCTGTGATGGGTATTAAGGAGGGCACGTACTGCATGGAGCACTGGGTGTTATATGAAAACAATGGATCGTGGATCACCACATCAAAAACTAATGATGGTATGGTGACTAACATAACATAATAAAAAAAATGAAATATACCTGCTACAAACTTTTCTGTGGTTATTTCAATGGTAAGTATACAATGTTATTTTTTTCCTCAGGGCACACATTATTTGGCAAATAAATACTTTTTCTAGACCTGGACATTTAGGAAACAATTTTGGCTTCTTTTTTTTTTTTTTAAGATTTTATTTATTTATGAGAGAAAAAGAAAGAGAGTGGGCAGGCAGGAGGGAGGGGCAGAGGGAGAGGGAGAAGCAGGCCTCCCTGAGCAGGAGGGAGCGGACGGAGGGCTCAATCCTAGGACCCCGGGATAATGTCCTGAGCTGAAGGCAGAGGCTTATCCGCTTAACGGACTGAGCCACCAAGGCGCCCATCCTTTTTATTTTCTGAAGAAAGGACAGAATGATAATCTCCAAACATACTGGTTGTTTATTATCTCTGCCTCATGTTTGTGACTGTGTGTGGGAGTGTTGCCTGTAGGAGTGGATACCATGCTTTTACATAACTTGAACTCTGTGAATCCTGACAAATAAATGCCTTTTGTTGTCACTTGCAACATAGAATGCAGGCATTGTGGTAAAAAAAAAACCCTTGTGTGACTTGTAGGATACAATAGTTAACATGTTTCCAAGTCTTGGCTCTCTTAAACTTTATTTTATATATTTTATAACTTTCTTGTTTACTTACAACACTTCAGAATCCTACTTTAAAGCTTGGAAGTTTCTGAGAATTTTGCCACATTGGACAGTTATACTTGACAACTGAAAGGGAAAAAAAAAGATGCATAAGAAATGATCGTAACTAACTTATGCCTATCCAGAGCAAACTGGTGATGAAAAATTGTCCTGTTTATCTTTCTCTGTACTGAAACAACTTGCTCCCTTCCAGCACAGCTGATGCTTATATATTAGGTCATTCAATATTACAGTGATTATGTAGATTCCTAATGCACAAATATGCCCTAATAATGTATAGTAATTATTAGCAATTATCATCATCATCGTTATTAATGGTATTAATAGCTAAAGTTTGTGTCATGTTACTATATATCAAATACTGAGCCAAGTGTCTCATGTTTATTATTTCATGTAATCTACATAACGTTCTTATGAAGCAGGCATTATCATTTTCTTTATCCTACAGTTAAAGGAATAGATGCATAGAGAGGTTATATACCTTGCCCTAAATCACAGAACTAATATGTGGGAGGAAGAATTTGAATCTAGGCTGTCTGACTTCAAAGCTCACTTACATACTATTTGGAGTCTGTTGCTGAAGAGAGTAGCATCACAAAAGTTTGCAAAAAGTTTGCAACTAGCAGCCTGCCTAAGAAACCAGTTGAGTATGACATTAATTTAAAGGATAAGTTTCCTTGGCATGATGGACTATCTTCTTATGAGTATTTTCAGGATATTTATTAGGTTAAAATTAACTTGCAGTTCTTGTGGATGCTAATAAGCTGCCCTGTTTACCTTTAAGCTGAACTTTACAAATGGTATTGTACCTTTATAACCTTGACATTTATTAGGGTTTAAAAAGTGCTGTTCACTACTTGAAAAAAGAGTAAATGGACTCTTAGAGTGCTTTGAAAAAAAATCAGTGCTATATGTGTGAATTGTTTGAGTGGTTCTTTATGGTACACCAAGCACTTTTGCATTATTTTATTTTATTCTTAAAGCGCTCCAAGAGAGATAGAGTGGGCATTATTGCCTCTGTTAAGGAAACTGATTCTCAGTGAGTTAAGGATGAACCAGAACCAGAACATGGAACTCTACTATTTTCCCTATATGCTGCTTTTCCCTATATGCCTCTATACAATTTGGAAGAAAAATAGATTAAGGAATTTCATAGTGAATAATATGTAAAAAGATAGTCATCTCCCGTTCAGGTGAACTAGAATGTGACACTGCCTCTTGACTCCTTAACATTACCAGATATGACTTGGTTAATAACCTCACTGTAGACAATGAAATTCCCAATGATCACAACTCATAAACATGGCACATGGCTTTTTTGCTGGCACCTACTATGTCATTAGAAGATGGAGGGTGGGCTTCATGGACTTTAGTTCTCCCCCTTTACCCTACACTGATGCCTCCATGGAAGGAGGACAAGTGTTTATAGACAGTAGCTTTATAAGCCCTAGGAGAACTTGGGAAGCTCCTTCATTTTTTTATGGAGGAAACTCATTGACTGTCTTGGCAAGGATTTAAAAAGAGTTTGTTATTTTAGTAAATAGAACTAAGGTAATTTTCTTTTTGAGAACCCATTGTAGGAGGAAACTCCATTCCAATAATTTGCCAGCATACTCAAATTCTTGCTAAAACTTGTATTCAAATAATCTGTGTTGTGTTTTGGAAACTGTAGGTCTTGGCCAAAATTTTCCATATTGAACTATAGAAATAAGAATGAGGTAAGTGGAGGGGTGACTGGGTGGCTCAGTTCTTTGAGCATCTGACTGCTGATTTTGGCTCAGGTCATGATCTCAGGGTCAGGGGGTGGGGAGATCCAAGTCCCCACATCAGACCCCACACTCAGCAGGGAGCCTACTTCTCTTGTTCTCTCCCTCTGTCCCTCCCCCTGCTTGCGCATGCTCTCAATCTCTCTCAAATAAATCTTTTAAAAAAGTGAGTCAAGTGGTAAAATAATTGAGTTGAAAGTGTGGATTTTGGTAAATAATGGGCAAGAATTGGATGCAAAAACATGTTTGAAGAGATCGTGGTAACAGTCCCAAGACACCAACAATGTTAGCCTAAAGCAAGTATCTGAAGTGGCCAGTGTGCATAGTGATAGGAGGGCAGGTAGGTCAAATAGAAAAGGCAAAAATCCGTGTACATTAGCCAATAGACAATATCTTTTTCATTAAAATAGTGTTAGAATAATTTTACAATGATCACATGTTATGGGAACTTTTCTTCAAATGTTATGATAAAAAAATAATTTTCTTCTATTGAAGAAATACTTCATTACCAGGCAAGTACTTAATAGTCAGAAGCCTGGGTGGCAAAATTGCCCATTGTATTGGCTAAAACATCCAGCTTGATGCAGACCAGGAAGCACTACAATCTTAAGAACTTGAAGAAAATAAAATTACACAGGGGTGGATGGGCTGATTTAAGACTCCTTTAGAAAGAGAGATTGAGGTTTGCCCGGGGCAAAGACTTCATGACTCTGGTGAGGAGGTCTAGTCTCTGCTTCAGAGATGTAGGCCTTAATCAAATCTGTTATACCTGGGTTTAGCCCAACTCTAGTTTATGTACTTAACTTTAGCAATATCTATCATGGGTCTGCCTCGAACTAGCTCTGTGACCTTGGTCTAATACTTAACCTCACTGGGTTTTTTTCTATAGCACAATCAATATACTTCCTGCTCTTTTTCAGTCCTCACAGGGATGCCTGTGAACAAATAACATAGTAAATGTGAAGTTGTTTTGAGTTCCTCAGAGGAAAGACGCACTGAACATTGGAAATTATTGCAGTTATTAAAGTTGATGATTATTATTAGCAGTACATTGGGATAAACAACACTGCCAGTCAAGATTTGAGTATTCTGAGCTAAAAATCGAGAGTTAAGCTTAAATGTTATGAGGGTTCTACTGGAGTAGATACAAGGTTCAGGTATAATATCTTTTTTTTTTTTTTTTTTCTGGGAATGGCATTAAACGATAGGTTTATTTAGGACCCACTAAAACATTTTCTTAGATTTTTTTTTAAAAATTATAATTGGAAGGTGCTAAAGTATCAGAAAAAATCTGTTCTATTAGATGAGATTTACTCATTTCAGTGATGACTGACTCACTTCAGTTTTTTTTTTTTCTGCTCCCTCTATACATCCCCTCTCTTCCTAGGCCCCTCTACACACAACTGTGAAATAATTATAAGAAGCAATGCACTGAACAGTCTCAGCTCAGCAACATGCAAATATGTAATATTCAATTTTTTCAATATTTTGTCAGCATTATTTTCTGTTCTGCTACCCACTGATAAGACTGGGGAGTAGAGAACCTTGATCTTTACAGTAGAAGTATCTCAATACATTCAGATAATTTTTTTCAAGTCACATTCAGTATTTATTATGGTCAATGTCTACTTTCAGTGGAGGGGTAGTGGCCTGCATTCTCTTTCACCTGTGTTGGTTGAAGTCTGGGATCTAGGTAAGGACTAACTCTCCATGTGAGTTGGCCATCACCTCTTCTCCATCTAGCTACTGGCTGTCTGATAAGATTTGATGCAGCTGGTCTCTAAGTGCCTGTTCCCTGGGATGGCACTTGAGATGGGCATGGGTGGCTAGGGGCATTCTCTCTGTGGCCCCCTAACTGAGAAACCTTATGGGGATGGTGTCATTTCTTTTTCCTCAAAATCCTTAATGGATGGTCTCTGTATGGGCTCCTGCAGTGACAACCTATCCTTGCCTGACATTATCTTTGTAGCCTGCTCTGAGCACTCAGAAAGCCTCAGAGCCCCTGCCATGGAGCTTCAGCCTAGGGAGAAATTGAAGAGAGTAAGCTTTGCCCTATTCCCAGTTGTTTGCAGGTCTTGGTGCTTAGCAAACAGCTGTATAACGAATGGCCTATGAGATGTCTGTCTACTTCCACAAAGGACAGAGGAGAAAGGAGGAAGTGCGAGTGCTCTGCAAATTCTCTCCTATCTTTTCTCCATGGATACCACTTCTCTCCTACAACTAGGCTTTTTAAAAGTTTTTATTTATTATTTTTTGGTGGCAAAATTTCTGTTTATTTGGAAATGCCTAATGCCAGGTAATTGGCATAAAGACCACTCCATTTCACATCCCTACATGATTCTTGAATGGTTCTGAATCTTTTAGAAATTAGTTTGAAATTTGTTTTTATTCATTCTCTTTAATTAGGCAAAATAAGACATCAATATTTCATGGTAAATGAAATCTCTCTCCTATTTTAAAAAATGCCAAGAGATAAAAATCTAGGCTAATCAGTTCCAAATTAAGGATGTGTGTGTGTGTGTGTGTGTGAGTGTTTGTGTGTTTCTTCCCACAAATCAGAAATGTAGACATTGTTTTCCTGGCTTTACTGATGTGGAAAATTAATCTCAGAGAAGTTGTCACATATGTAATAGAAGGCAGAGGATATATTCCAGTTGAGATTTGGCAGGCTTCAGATTCTGCATTCTTTCTGCTAGACACTACCTCTTAGCCTGCCATTCCACTTGGTTGGCCAGCATTTGAACCCTATTCCTATGTATGGGAATGACCTTTTCCTTATGCATTTTGGAAGGGGCATGACCACTTCCCATTATAGAGGGTGAAAATATTAGATACTTTCTTAGCGTCCCTTTTAGCTAGGACAAGGACATGTGATCTAGGTACTGACAAGTCAGTTCTGGTCATCCTAGAATAGGGGGCACTTTGAGGAGTTCTCTCTTGTCAGCGGTAGGAGTTGCCTTGTTGGGTTGAATCTCAGGGGGAGCCAGAAGAAGGTACTGCTTCTGCCTGTGTCCAGTGTCGAGGGCTGGCAGTGCTGATGGTGCAAGCTGCAAAGTCTAACTATGTGTCTCATTTCCCAACTTTGCCAATGAAATTGTGACATATCTAATATTCTTTTAATAGATGCCTTCCTATTTAAATTAGCTAGGATTGGTTTCATTTTGGGGGTAGTTCCAATCTATAGTCTTCTGAATCATTTTTGGCCTTATTCTTCTGTGTTTGATTTTTTTTTTCTGGGTTTGGGGTCTGTGGTGTTTACTAGAGAGCAAGGTAGTATTACCATTGGATGTGTTTTGCAAAACACTATCCATTGTTTCCTTAAAACTAAGTGTGATCATTAGGATACAAAGAATAAAATTGCTGTAACATACCTGGCAATATGCAATAATATGCAAGAGCATAAATGAGTTTCCCCATAACTTAACAGGTACGGGATTTGGATTTTGTGGAAAGGGAAGCAAAATAAGCATCCGAAGGGATTAATTTTATAAAGCGATGCCCTTCAGTTGCCATCTGCCTAGCAGCACCCACTCAGTTCAAGAGTTAATGCATTTGAAGCCCTTTCTCTGTCGACTCCTCCCTTTCCTAACAAACCAGTCTCTCCTTTGATTTTACCTTTACATTCTTTATTAATTAATTTTTCTCTCTCTTTTTTTGTAAGCTTATTCCCAACACACACCGATACATAGAATACATTCAGTGGCTCCTCAGGGTTGTGTCTCATTTTCATTTTCTTCCTCCTCCAAAATCAAGGATACTGTGTCTCATTTGCATTTTTCTCTCCAAAATCAAGCCCAATGCCTGAAACAGAGTTGGCAATCAGTGAATATTTATTTAAAGAAACAATTAGTACTGTAAATTCTGGTATGGTTAATTTCTTTCAAATTTCACCTTTTCTTAAGTTAAATTTTCAAGAGAGGTATCTCTGCATGATTTATGTAATTCTTCATTAAATTTCCATGATTTATTTGGCTTCTTCTCAAACCCCTTGTTCTTTCTTAACTCCATCCTTCCCATATTCTCTTCCACCACTCACCTCCCCCATGTAAACCCACATATAACCTATGTGCCCTATACAACAATGTGGTCCAGGGTTCATGGCTATTTTTTTTTAACTTTAAAAATCTCCTCTGAAAAACCTTGGTATTAATAGCAGCACATTTTAAACTACCTTGTATTTTTACTTCCTTTGGCTCCACTCCATTGTTGCTACTCTCTACCCACTAATACTTAGGAAAAGGGTTTTGATTGCTTAGTGACACATGGTTATATTCAGCATTTTAAATATAATTTTGGGAAGAGAGAAGTTTAGATTGGACTTAGACATGCCTTTAACTTTATATGCTTAGAGCCTACCTCCCAAAGTTCTCTGGTACAGTCATTATCCTAGTCTATAGTGTAAAACTCTATTTGTGTTACCTGTCTCAGAATTCTGAATTTCATGCTGTGAAATATGGGGTTCCGTTTTGTAACACTCCCTTTCTAGAACCTACTCTTTATTTTCAAAGAGAACAAGGATTATAGTGGAAGAAAAGAATGAGGATAATAATGGCTCCATTTTTACAAGCACCCTGTCAGGTTTTTGTGATGTAACCTTCGTCAATTTAAGTAAAGGCAGGTGAGAAAGACCCAGGGGCTCCAGCCACACAAGGCTGCCCTACATGTCCCTACTGTTCTATCTAACCCTAACTCTCTCCCAGTCTTTTCAGAAGGAGAAAAGAAAAAGACATGAATAGTTCCTGTCTGTTGTACTGCAAACTGGATAGAATATTTCAAAGAGGAAATTATACGTCTGGGATTTGGAAAACATTCATTATAACTGATCATAGAATAAATTGACAGGGACTAGTGCAATGTGCTGGCCTTACAGTAGATTTGAATATGTAGAACAAAGGCAAGGACAAGCAGTAACTTAACCTTGATTTTCAGTCAATTTCCTTAAATATTCTTTTAAGATTTCTACTGTATTTTGGGCTTAAAAAATATTGAGATCCTTTTCTAAAATGAAACTATGTTAAGCATCACATTGTATAAACAGATACCTTTGAGGCATTTAAAGTTTAGTCAGAGAGGAGGCAGGGAAGAAATACAGCAAATGATAATACAATGTAAGATTTAATACTAACTACCTTACAGTGATTAATTACCTTGTGCCTTAAACTCTTTTAACTGCCGCACCAATAGGACCTCATTTAATCTTCATAACAACCCTATTACTAATCTGCATTTTACAAAGAAGGAAACTGAGGCACAGAGAGGCTGCCCAAGGCCACACAGAGAGTGAATGGTGGAATAGAATTCAAACCCAGACAGTTTGGCTGCAGAGCATGTATGCATGTTTTAGACAGTAATAAGAGGTGACATAAGGCAGGACATGCTAAATGAATGAGTATTTCGGAGGTGGCAAGATGGGGGCTTGGGCTAAATCTGTTCCTTCACTCTTTGGGTCACACTCTATTTTACCTGCAGGTTGTTTTGAAAAGTTTCTGTGTATTTTTAAAAATTTGAAATTAATTGCCAGTACTTAAAAAGTGAGGGGTTTTCCATAAATATTCAGATATTTGGCTCTTCCTGAAAATTCAGAGGAAATCCACATTCTTATGAGGAAACATTTTGCAACTCTGCAGCTGTTGTTCACTTAAAGAGGCATTACTCTTCAGTTTGCTACAGTCCTCACCACTCCCTTTTATTTCCCGGACAAACATTGTGTGTCAGCTGCCGTTTATTTTCCCACTTCAATATTTTTTGTTTGTTTCTCTTGTGGTAGAGTTAGGATGAAAATTACTTCTTGTACTGGTGTCTATGTCAACTGTGAGAAAAATGAGAAATGTACATAGATACCAAGCATTTACAGTTATTCACTCATTTATGTTATTTGTCAGGTTTGTAAACTTGAGGTTGTAAACTATGGAGGCCACAACACAAGGCTCACTTGGATAGGAAAACTGCTAAATATAAAAAAGGAATTTACTTGGTTCTTAGAGAGTGGATAGGATTGTTGTAGGTAGAACAAAGTATGTTAGGGAAGGTAGGAAGGTTAAATGGGTAAAAATGAAATCGCAATTTGTATAAAAAATAGATTCTGTAGCAAAACGAGCATTACTTAGTTTTTGACTGGAGACATTTGCGATGGTTTTGGTGGATTTTGAGGTTGAAATGAATGAAATACATAAATAAATCTAAGAATGTTTTAATGGAAGGACAAATTATGTTTTCTCTTTCTCTCTGCCCCGTCTGTAAGACAGACACATGTGCACATACACACACATACTCAGATATATATGTATATACCCAAACATACAAGTATATGCACACACAGATACACATTCTTTTTCCCTTTGAATTGTTTGATGGCTTTAAGTGACAGGATAAGACATAATGTTGATGCAGCTACCACAGTAAATTAATTACTGGACCATAATTGCACCCGTATGATCAGGTATAGTATTAGAGATACTATATTCCTTCAGACAGACATCTATGGTATCCACAGGGTCACAGAATCAGTAGGGAATAAGGGATGAGCCATGAATCCCTTACAGATAGAATCAACAGGTAACCAAGTCCATGTGATTGCCAGCTAGTAAAGGTCTGGCTTTTCAAATTACCTGCAAGGTCTTCTATTGTCATCTTATCTCTATAAGCTCTGAGTGCAGCATCCTCCAACCCTTGTTCCAGATGGAAGAACTAGTTTTAAAAAATATCATTTTAAATAGGTTATTACCTGCCATCTTTCAGAATAATAAAGTAAAGAACAATTTCAGAACTGTCCTTGAGTGCATTTGACTGAAGCATCTTCATGTGCAGTGAGGCTCACTGAGCATCAGTTTGTTACACTTCACTGTACTAGAGACAGTTCACAGTGCAATAGTCCATTCCAATTTATCTTATGCCAAGAAAATGAGTATTTTTTAAACTCTGGAGGCACAATTTCCTTTCTTACGTGTTCTGTCTTAAAAGAAAATATCACTTCCAAACAAAAAGCAAATATTTAAATCTCTCCCTTACTCCTTTCCATCCCTATCTTTAAAAGATTAGATATCAGAGCAAAATAATTTGTGGTAACCATGCAAATTTTTAAGATGTAGCCTGGCTGAGCTACTTCTGTTCAATACATAAAATTTTTCTTAATAAACTGCTTGAAGCAAAATAGGAATTTCACAGATGTTAAGTCTATTTTTCTCTCTTCAGATATAACTGCTGATTTCAAACATGTAGATTTGGGACCCATGAACAATAAAATTACTGTCCTGCAGATGCATAATAATAAATAAACATTAAAGGTTGAAAGTATATGCAAAGCACATACAAAAGCAAGTGCTAACCAGGTTTTATAATTGAGAAATGTCAGCATTTGCTGCAGTGGAAAAAGCCTAGACATTTTGGAGTTTTGTTCTGTGGACACTAATTTCCATCTGTAAGGGACTCTCTTCTTTCCTTCCTTCCTTCCTTCCTTCCTTCCTTCCTTCCTTCCTTCCTTC